>NC_081200.1:40675463-40975463 GCF_902713425.1 Acipenser ruthenus | reverse complement strand
CGGAGGCTTTCACAGTATCTTAATAACGCGCTTTTAGTAATTTGTGGGGGAAAACATATCCCGGACTGATAAAGCCACGCTGCGAATTGAAGACGCTGTGATGTTAATTACAGTGGCTGAGGAAAGAGCTAACGAACGAAACGTCCAATACTACAGCCGTATCACTGCAGATGCTGAGCCACTCAAATATACTGATCTTAACATTGTGAAGGCATTTATATTATAATAGCGGACTCCTACACACGCACCCCGCTGTGTTCCGGGGCTCGCATACAGTGAACCCTTTACAAATAAGCCTTTGTGTTTAGCACGGGGTGATCGAAATCCTCTATCAAGACATGAAGAACTCTGAACTGCAGCAGAAGAGGAAATTGTCAAATCCGGACCGAGATGAACACAGGAGGGCGAAAAAAGACGAGAAGGATGCGGTGAGTTTTATTTTGATTACAACCAGTAGAAAATCTACTGGCAGCGGTGTTTATGGGGTTGCTGTTACCAGTACTGCCAGTAAGAAATCTCAAAAAGACAACGGCAGTAGTTTACACCAGGGCTGAAGAAAGAGAAATACTTCTATTGTACCGACTTTAAGTTTTAGATAAATCCAAATGGGTGGTTATTATATTAATAATTCGTTTTGTGCAGCTACTGGCAACAGCGGTATCAGCTAAAGTGTGTATAATAATAATAATAATAATAATAATAATAATAATAATAATAATAATTACTACAATAATAATTTAAGTGAGCTACTGTATCGCGAGCCTATCCAGTGTTATGTATTTATATATTTCAAGTTAAACAAATCCCACATTGTTATTTAAACAAACCGAGATTCAATCGGATTGTTTGTTGTCGTTTTTATTTTGTTAAATGCTGTTATGTAAATATAGCTTACACGGAACGAGCTTTTTTTTTTTATGTATACGGTTTAAGTTATTTCTGCGGGGGAGGGGCAAAGGTTTGCCTGAATGTGGCAATGTTTGTGGAATTGCATACAATTAAAATATAAATGGTAGTACAGGTAAACGTCATGCTATCTCAGAATGTGTTGATAATAATTCAATGCTGCGGGAACAGCACAAGCCAGGTATTGACAGCTGAACTCCATGCCCATTTTACCATGTTATGTTCACTAGGCACGCCATGAGTGTTGGCTACAGTAGAGGCTTTGTCAAAAGCAAGGTCTTGAATAAAGATAGCCAATCTCACCAGTGGCGCCAGTTCAGTGAGGCGGTGATACTGGTGCTCGCCAAGGTGTCACAGTGGAGTGCATGTCATTCACTACAAATGAAATCTCTGCAGGCTGTTGTCTGATCAGAATGATCCACATGCAGGACGCTGGGTGAAAGGTAGGCACTGTGCACCCAATTAAGACATTGAAAGGTAGGCACTGTGCACCCAATTAAGACATTGAAAGGTAGGCACTGTGCACCCAATTAAGACATTGAAAGGTAGGCACTGTGCACCCAGTTAAGACATTGAAAGGTAGGCACTGTGCACCCAGTTAAGACATTGAAAGGTAGGCACTGTGCACCCAGTTAAGACATTAAGACATTGAAAGGTAGGCACTGTGCGCCCAGTTAAGACATTAAGACATTGAAAGGTAAGACACTGACACGCTCACTGGCTACTCCAGTGTTGATGATTTGCTCATGTTGTGACTAATGAGTGAACTCTCACCCCTGAGCCTCAACACAGGTGAACAGTTTGGTGCGCCTCCACTCCTGATCTCAGCCGTAAGGCAAGGCTGGGTTTGGAACAGACCTGCTGGGTTAATTCCAGCTCCTGTTCACGAGCAGCCCTTGAAGCATGCTTTCAGAGTGGGGTAATGTTATTTGTCCTGGCCAGTGTTCGATCCTTTTGCAATTGTTTTTCTTTAAATCGGAAAACAAATAGGCAGCATTTACATGATGCACCTGTTTGCCTAATTGGGGAATGGCGACAACTGTGATTGTTGGCAGGGATGCATTTAACCCCATCCCTGTCAACCTCACATTCCCACACACACAATTTCACACTGCCACACTGCTGTGCAATAGGAGTCTTATTTCCATCCCTGAATTATGCATGTACTATAGGGTGATAAAGCATAAAACAGAACTCTACACACGGCTGCTGTAGATACTAGCTGTACCACATCGGATCCACCCTGTGTTATTGATTGTTTGAATTGTTAGACATTTCCAGTGTGTGTGTGTTTATGCTCTGTGCTGTAATATCCAATTGAAAGTGATTGAAGCGTGGGTGTGTCTCTGGACCGGTTTGCTTCATTGTGTTATGGCACCTGCACCTTCAGCAAACAGCTAAGCAGTAAGGTTCGGCTGGGATGCAGGCACAGCACTGTATGTGTCTGGGAGAATAAACACGAAAGTAGTTTTATAACAGAAATTCAAACGCCATTGCTTGTGAAGCGAAGGCTGGATTTTAAGATGCATTCTCTTTCATTTGATGTAAACCCTCATTCACAAAGCATCTCACTCTTCTGAGTTAGTTCTGCGTTAGGAGAAATGGGATTTCTGCCCATGAGAGACATGAATTCAAGTGGAAATCCTACAGTTTTGTTTAGTAATTGAAGTTTATTGGGGACTGGGTTGTGTGTATCTGTGCTGTTGTATTTGTTCTTGTGTTAATTGAGGCCACGTTGCGGGGGACGTTCTCGTATTTTAGTTTTTTACAGCAGGAAATTGCAAGTAGAAATCCTGATTTTTTTTTAATGAGAGATAAGAGGCTAACCCATGGATTGGCATCTCTTGGTAAAAGAAGTGCTTTGTGATATTGGTTCTAAAGGGCATTGTATATAGCTGAAGTACTGCAGCACTAAATCGCTTCTGCATGTAGTCATCCAGAGTGATTTCAGTTAGCAAGGTAATTCATTTTACAACTGTTCAGTCTTTAACCTTTAACCTTTCTGTCCCACAAAAAAAAAAAAAAAAAAAGTTGCTAATCTTTCTTCTTTTTTGTAATGAGGTGCATGACCACAGGTTTTAAAATGTACTGGCAGGTTGGGTCTGGTCATCCACATTGTCAGTTTCCTCCTTGTGGTTCTTGAGTCACTCTTTTTTAAGAAGAAACTGTTTGAACCACTCTATTCCTTGTGTACCTGAAGGGGTTAAACAGCTAAATTAATGCTGTTGGATATCTTTCACATGAGAAAAAAATTGAGAAGTGAAAACCTTGGTTTTTGATGTTGTTTTCTTCCGGATTTGTCTAATTGTACTCTCTGATGCAGTTATGTGATTTTTTGAGTATATACTGTAGTGGATTTGCTGTGATTCAGAATGACTCCATTGCAGAAACAGAAGATCATTTTGATCCACGCCAGAATGACTGATCTTTACACCTTTACTGAGACAAGCTGCTGTTTGGTGAATTTCATATTCAATGTGATTTGGCATTAATCTGCATCCTCTCAGAGGGCTGTTTGTAAAAACACTTAAGACAAATGAAGCCACATTCTGCTCCAGTGCATGACTGAACATGTAAATAACTCTAGTGTTATGCTGGAATAAAGTCTGGGATCGTAGTTCTGTTTTCCATTTCTTTTAGTCTGATCTGCAGATTGCGTGTTCTGTTTATTGTGTCATAAAGGATTTCAATACATATTTTGATCTTGAGTATTGCGGCACCCACCCCCCAGGGGAACTAGCTTGATATCTTTCAAATCTTAAAAGGCGTTGACTGAGCTAACCCCAGCCAATACTTTAAGCATGGCACGGGAACCAGGACCAAAGAACATAGCTGGAAATGGAGTGGGGACAGACTTCAGCCCTGTGGTATAGTGGATCAGAACCACCACCGGCTATGGTCTATTGCAGCAGCGGCAGGTGGATGCAAACCGCAGAATCACAGCACCACTGATACAATAGTGTGAAAGAGGAGGTGAGGAGAGGACATAACAAACCTTTTCTGGCTTGCATTTCTGGATTGGCAGACAGAGCCCCCCCCAAAACACTTCCATGCTGTTTTATTTGTGTGACACCAGCTAGGCAGATTGATGGAGTGGTGCTGTGAATTACATTATCTTGAAATGATCTGCTGTGCAACATTTAACTGGGATATTGATTCTGCAGCTAACACCATTTCCCATTCTCTTTCATTCCTTCGTGATGGAACATTCACCAGACCCCTTGAGTTATAAGTGATCAGATCGTTTTACTTGGCTCACAATCAATAGCCTACAGTGCTTATCATTGATATTGGAGTGACCAGAGATATGTGGAAGCATGCCAGTGTCCCTTCTGCCTGTACTACACCTGCTGGGGATGAAGAGAGCCTCCCTCTGCTTGGGCTCTCTTCATCAGTGATCAGGATCCAGGGGGGACTGTGTATCCACTGCAAAATAAAAACTCTGACTGTGCAGCCACGATTCATTCTGGAAAGTCTTACAGCAATAATTGTAGATTTGAGAAGCAGCTTCTTGGCTTGGTTTAGTTTTGGCTCTAATAAAACCACTGGAGCCAAGATCCAGACTCCCACAAGAGACAAATCACTGTGGAAAAAGCAGCCCAAAGGCAGTCTTAGACATTGTATAACTCGACCGAAATTATCTGTTTAATTCCTATATAACACTAGTCAATTGCTTTTTTTTTAAGTATGTATAATTGCTAATTGTTAATCAAGTTTGTTCACTGGTTCTTGATTGATTTAGCTAGCAGCATTAGGAGATTGTTTAGTGTGGGGCAAAAGCAATTCTTAAAACGATCCCTACCATAACCAGTCGAGGCACGGATGCAGCGCTGTCTCAATTGCACTCATTTGAATATGTTTCTGGGGGGGGGTGGGATATTAAGGAAGTTAATTATTCTCACTTGACTGCATTTAAATTGGCAGGTCATTTAATGCATTTAAATGACAGGAGTGGTGTGGCAGAATTAGTGTAAGTGTTCTGCTGGCAGCTGATTGGCTGTTAGTTCAGTGTTGCCTTCCCTCTCAGTAATTGTAAAGACGGTCTGCAGATGAGACCCCAGCATTGCAGTGGACTGCAATCAGTCTCGTCTGTCGTGCACACGCGGATTAGCCTCGGTGTCTGAGCTGCATTTGACTATTTGATCGGATTACTGTACCTTGATTGCTTCCAATTATTAGTTTTGCATATGTAATTAAAAAGAAGCCCTCTGGATTAAAATAAGGCTGTTTTTACTTTTTCATGTTGCCCTTTTGTCTGTCAGGACAGTGGCCACATTTTCAAATGCACAATTGTATGAACATTCTGTTAATAGTATGGGAAGCCAGCACCGTTGCTACGTAATAATAGATACCTGCTTGACCTTGTATCGGAATGCATTTTCAGTGTATGTGCGGGCAGACAGGGAGACAGGCATGTCCTACTTTCTGCTCTCATCTTATAGATAAAACCAGCACAGGGAGAGGGAAGGAGGTGACTCCAAGCATTTCTGGAAGACTGAATATTGTCCCTTTGGTGCTCTCTCCTGTAGAATTGTACCAGTTCAAACAGGCTGGGCAACATCGCTTTAACACTGGTTCTATGAGGGGAACTGAGCTGAGATATGAAGATGTCATCCGTTTTTTTTTTTCTTGAATTGCAATACCTATGCAATTTCTGACACTGACATTTCATTTCTGCAGTACTGGGGGTCCAGGAAGACACACCACTAGCACTCCGAGCAGTACAAAAACAGAGTGAGCTGCCACCTTCCTCCCCTCCCTGAGAGCCTGCGTGACACAGACCTGCACGCTGAAAGTGCATTCCTAAGCGCTGTGCTCTGTGTTGGAAACCCTACCTGGGGTAGAGCAGTATGACTTGTCTTGCAGTCCCTCACCTCAAAATATTCACCGCCTTTCCTTTGACTGGCCAGCATGTCATCAAAATACTGTGCTTCCTGCTAAAAGACCTGCCTTAGTAATAATAGAAGATACTGTATTGTCAGGTGTTTGATCCTGGTTGCTCAGAGGAGCCCTGGTCCCGATGCAAGTGGAACTCTGAAATCTGTGACACAGAGGTATTTATTTTTTTCAAGTCTGCTAAAAGGACACTGCAGCAACCCTCCCTCCCTCCCTCCCTCCCTCCCTCCCGCAGGGTTAAGGATTTTGAATGCTGCTGTGTTGTTCTTTTTGACTCTCAATGTGGCTGGTGTGTGTGCTGGATGGGTTGAGAAGACCACAACAGATGGTTGTTTCTTAACAAGCGTGTTCAATTTGGGCCCAGCGGGACAACAAATATGTCAGTGTTTGAACATGCCAGTGCTGAGCCTTTACAAACAGTGATGCTCAGCATGTAACGCAGCGGGTGGTACAGTAAAAGGTTTGTTCAGGAATGTCTGGTTTGCAGTACAATAGTTCTGTATTGGTTTCCTGAGATTTAAAGGCAGTGTTTCTCACGAGACTAATCCTATGCCATTGACGATATCATTTTTCTGTTACGTAAATCTCCTAAGAGCATCTTGTGGTTCACCCATTTATGTGCTGTACGTGGAGCAGAGAATTGCAGTTACAGGAGATGCTGCCAGGGAGGAGGTGGGAGCTGCCAGCCCGCTTGGAGCAGTTCTGTGGGAGCAGGCTGAGAGCCGGTCTCTTGTGCGCTTATTAAAAGATGATACACAACTTGTGTAAACGCTGTTTCGTTCAGCTTGGAATTTGAGACGCGGGAACGTTACTCAAAGACTGAAGCAGAAGGAACAGCAAATCTTGGATTCCAAGCTGGGAGCCTCATAGTTTCCTCTGTAGTTCAGTCTTCTGTGGTGCAGCATTAATTGTGTCTGATTGCATAACCTTGCGTGTCATGGCCAGCTCAGTTCAGGGCAGGCCAGTGGTGGGGGCTGAAGCTGCTGGCGAGGTATGGCATGATGTCACAATTGAGGGTTTGCTGAATGTCCTGCAGAAAATTACATCCAGAATCCAAGGATGCTTTCATCCTGACAGCAGAAGTGTTTTTTTTTCTTACTCCACTGTGATTTAATACTTCTGGCCAGAGCATTTCTCTACAGACGTGAGTAATGATGTGGAAATCTTTGTACCACTATGCGTCTGTGTGTGTGTGTGTGTGTTTGTACTGTACAGTACAAGATGTGTCCACACGGAGCACAAAAGCTGTTATATTACATGCACTTTTTGCCAGGAGCCCTTTGAAAATGAGATCTTTAGGGTTCTATCCTGGTTAGATAAATACATCTGCCATTTGGTTTTATGTGAATAGGCATTTGTCCATTTTCCCCACACGCGTCTCCTCCTTGCTAGTATTTGCACTGTGCATTACATTACGACATTATTCCAAAGTACACCACTGTCTCCTAGCCTGTGATTTCACGTACAGTATTACAGTGTGGTTTTAAATAAGTGTCAAACACTGCAGTAGAAATGTGAACCTAATTGTGTTCCGTTAATAAGTACACGGGACTGTCTTGTCCTGTAAGAGCCAGGGTAGATTGTACAGATTACCTCAGCTTTAAAGATCAAGGAAATACACAGTGTCTACCGTGTCGGTTGATTGTTTGTTCTTGACACTATGATGGATTTGCATTGCAACAGTTAATGAAAGATGAAAACTCTCTTTGCCAGGTACTGTACAGTGCAGTTCTTTTTGCACCAGAGATCCCCAGTTGAACCTCCAGATACTGAGTAGGAGGTAATGAGGAGGAAATGACCTTGCCGAGCTGGAATGCATTTTGCCATTGCAGGTATAAACAGAGTGAGCCAGGAGGGAAGGGTTATGTAAATACGGAGTGTGCTGCAAAGCGCTGTGAACTGAACACCAGGCATGGGACGTGTGCTTTATTTATTAGTGTTTAAAGGCTTGTGGACTTCCCCGCAGTGTGGCACTGGCGTTGTGTTTCCCTGTCAGTACACATGGGAGATGCATTGCTCTGTGCTGTTCTTGCTGTTGAGTTGCTTGCATGCCAGGAGTTTCAGAGGGAATGCAGGGGGTGTTTTGGAAGCCAGGTGCAGCATTTTCTGCTTGAGCACTCCGCAGAGATTGGAATTGTAGAAGCAAACAGATGTAGCACAATCCTATAGGATTCCTGTGGGCACGCCTGTGTCCGTTTGAGACAGTGGGCCTGACTTGGCTCTTGCACCACATGCAAAGTTTTCTCTTTTTTTTTACATGTACCGGTACCATGTTATATTTGTGTCAGGACTGTATATATTTTGTTGTTGTTTGTTTCAATTAATTTTACAAAGATTCACCAAGCTTTTGCAATTTCAAAACACCATGTGCTGTATTACTGGAGAATTTGCCCACAATGGGGACACAGTAGACACACACGGCACTACACACACACACACACACACACACACACAAACACTGCACTACACAGACAGAGCCACACATGCCCCCCCAACACATACACACAGACAGACACACACGCTCACACACACACTGCACCGCACTACACACACACACACACACACACACACACACACAGAGACACACACACACACACAGTCGTTCCTCTGGCACTGAAGCAACTTGGATTGAATCCTTGCTTGGTTTTTCAGACCAGATCTGTTCTTGTTCGAAGCTGTAGCAGTATTCAACCCTCCAAACAGAAGGGGAATGTCTTGCTTGCCAGATGTTTGGACCGTGTTGCACTGATCTGTGTGTTGGGGGTGTAACGTTTAACCCACCCTGTCCAGCTGCTGCTCTTCCTCAAACAGCAGAAGCTTTATTGAATGAATTTGTTTCACTAGAGATGATGTACAGTACATGGGTGGAGACTGTAACTTTCTTTCTTTTACAAATCAAAGTACTATTAATTGCAATAAATCCTTTTTGTTTAATTTTTTAGATTAATTGTATATCTTTAGGGTTCACTGAGCACTGAAAATACATTGCAACAATCAGTGTGTTGTGCATGACTGCATTCTTGCTCCATGCAATAATACATTTGACTACATTTTCCTATTTTTCTATTCTACTGACTAAACACAATTGGATTAGAATTTGTAAGAATTTAAATTTGATGAAAGGATATTTGAATATTTGTTTGGATTTTAAAAGCATATTTTGAAACAAGCAACTCGGATATGTCTTCTAGAAACCTATATGAGACACTGACCTGCATTTACTGTATTCAGAACAGCTGATTTGTTTAGCTGTGATTGTGCTGTCGAGAGGTTTATTTGTTTTGACGCAGGGATGGAAATAACAACTTTGCAGTTTGATCCATTCCTGGTTTTACTATGAATGCAATACCTGAGCTTGTTGCCTATACACTGTGGCTAAACAAACTTGTAGTAAAACTTGGAATGGGTTTAACTGCTGTGCAATAGGAGTCTTGTTTCCATGCATGTTTAAGGTACTGGAAAGCGTTCCTGGACAGACAGTGATGTCGTTGCAGGAACGACATTTTTTTCCCCCATCAGTAATGATACTGCAGTCTCCTTACTGCAGTGTTCAGAATTACCAGACGACACGTGATCATCAAGATAAATGAAGTCCAGATAAAGGCATTGCATTGTGGCACTCGAGGCATGACTCGCACTTCCCTTGAACAATTCTGTTTAACAGCAAGGTTGCTTTGCTAGAACGTTATCCCCCGCTAAACCCATGTCTCAGTTCTTCCCTCTGACCTAGCAGACAAAAGACAATGCTATCTGCAACACAGGAATTTCACCCTGAAGGTGCTTGGCAACAGCTACATGTGTGTTTGGGTTTGTATGTGCTTACGAGAACAAAAACTATTGGGTCTCTTCACTTGTCGTTGTCTGAATCTCTTACTAGAACTTGAATTAGCAAGGCTAAATATATATATATAAAGATATGATGAAATCTCTGGGCATTGGACACTTGTCTCAGTGGGTTGTTTGGTTGGATCAACATATTCTGCACCCCATCGGCATAAACCACAGACAGATTTTTTAAAATTATTATTATTATTATTTTTTTTTTTTACAGCATTTTCAAGCATGAGTGAGTCCCCCTGGTTTGCATTAACCCAGCTGTGGTTTATCCCAGCGGGGCTATTTACACGGTGACACAGCCTGTCCCCACCCCCATCACAGCTCTACTGCCTAAACTAAAACTGAGTCCTCGTACCTTAATCTTCAGTTCCAAATCCACAGAATGTGTCCCAGCTTCTTCAGTGATTTCTATTGAAAAGAACGCATCTGTTTTTAAGCATGGTTTAACACCTGCAGGGTCATCTATTATAAAAGCGACCCTGGAGAGTGCTGCTGATTTGCAGTGCTAAAAAACTTCTATTCCAGTTCATGCATATTCATGAGCCGTTTATTTGATCAGGATCCGTTTATTTTATGGTTTGTTCTCATTCTATTCCTATGGTTTCCATTAGAGGGGTTCTGTTAACCCCTCGATGCACTACAGACGCTGTACCCGGCTGCAGTAATGTGCTGAAATGTGAGGTACGATTTGTTCTGATCCAGTATAAGGACACAGTGAAAAGGACATTTCTTTTTTTTTACATCTTATCTGTGTGTGCTCTGCTGCAAATCTGTTTTCTTTGTTCATTTTGGAAAATTGCTAGAAAGTAAAACTCTACTGTAGCTCTTTAGATATCATGTTCAAGACATCCAAAGTGACAAATTAAAAAAAAAAAAAATAATAAAATTGAATCTCCCTTGTTTTAGCAGCGCACAAAAATATAAAACTTCAACGCAGACTCCTAGGATACAGAACTTGAAGCGGGAAGGAGATTACTTTTATTTAAATAATTTGCATGTCCACAACAATGGAATACATTTTGAAGTGTCTAGACAATCTTTTGTCAGTTTCACTCGACAAGCTCTGATCTGCTGTGGCAGACAGATGTATGATTTTGTGCTCTGCAGATGTAATTAACATTGTTTGCGTGCAGTACAATCATGTTTTTAGTTACAGCAGCTATAACCTTTTGCAGGGAATCCGGAGAAGTGGTTTCTAGTGGGTGCTTGGGACTGCAGTAATATGATTCATGCTGAATACTTCTGTCTGCACAGTGATCTGCTTTAATGACTTTATGTTAATTCGTTGAGGTTCTCTTTTGTATACGAGATGGAACTGAAAGCTGGAAAGTGAGAAATTACATTATGGAATGCACCGTTCGGATGCAGCCCTCGAACAGCAGTGTGGCGTAGTGGTTAGGGCTCTGGACTCTTGACTGGAGGGTCGTGGGTTCAATCCCTGGTGGGGGGACACTGCTGCTGTACCCTTGAGCAAGGTACTTTACCTAGATTGCTCCAGTAATAACCATATAAATGGGTAATTGTATGTAAAAAATAATATGATATCTAATATATATATATATTTAAAGCATCTCCAGCTTTAATATGAGGAATAGCTTGAAATATAACCTGCATTACATTAAAAACATACACAACAGAATACAGCATTCCCTAAAATGAGATGAAATCAGATCCTGCAAGCTAAAGCTTTTAATATGAAAACAATCTTGAGCATTTCTGGCATGCGTCGTTTGTACTTCATATGGAATCTTTTATTTGGTACTTCTGATTAATTCAAGTAACATTCCAGGGATGGAAATCAGACTCCCACTGCATAGCAGTTAGATGCATTCCTGGTTTCTCTATGAGTTTAAGATGACACACTTGAGCTTGTTACCTTATACACTGTGGCCAGTCAAGCTCCTGTTAAAACCTGGAATGTGGGAAACTGCTGTGGAATGGACTTATTTCCATCCCTGTATTTTTCCAGGTTGGGTGGGGAATGCCCTGTGGTTTCTCTCTGGTGTCTGCACATGCGCATGCACATGCAGTGGCTCAGTAGGATTTTGTGTGCCTCTGTAAACCACAGGGACCGCAGTGTGGCGTCTCGCTCTGCACATGGGATCGGTGACGCTCACTCTGCTCCTTCAGCAAAATCTTCAGATTATTTGTTACTGCAGTTCAAATCACTAAGTTCCTGAAGGTGAAATAAAAAAGAAAAAACCTGCTCTCCTTGTACAGTTTTTCCACTATAAGGTAATTATTAAAAGGGCCACAGACAACAGTGCAGGTTGGCTTCCGAATTCTACTGCGTGTTGTTGAAGTCTATAGTAAATGCCTCGATGGAAGCACCATTCTTATTTTTGTGTGGGTGGTATGATCTGTACCACCTTTGCTGGTATCCACATGGACTTCATTTCTTATATAACATTTACTGCAGTATGAGGCAGTAGGACATTGAAAAGAATCTTACAGTGCATGCACAAGAATAGGCTTATAGAGAAACTTACAGTGCATGCAAAAGAATAGGCTTATATAGAAACTTACAGTGCATGCAAAAGAATAGGCTTATAGAGAAACTTACAGTGCATGCAAAAGAATAGGCTTATATAGAATCTTACAATGCATGCACAAGAATAAGCTTTTATATATAATTTCTTTAGTAGTACAAAAATATATTGGTTCTGTTTAGTGCAGGGCTGTCCAATCACGGTACTGTTTGGCCATTTTAACAGAAAAAAAGATTGAATTAACTACTTCATGCTCTGGGTGGCAGTTAAATTGGTTAAATTTAGAACAGGGCTGGAACAAAGTGGCAACGTAGCCTCACCTGTGGTTTTTTATTTATTTAACGGCTCAGTCATTTATATTCACAGTTGTGAACTTCATGACTGGAGTGCGCGGGTGGAAGCTGCAGCTCCAGGCATGTCTTTCCAAGCAGGAGGTGTGGCTCTGCTGGCTTCTGTGGTGCTGCAGGGGCTACTGAAACATAAAGATAATTGCTTCATTATATTTACACTATGGCGATTACTGTATAGTACCGGGATGGCCAAAGTTGACTACTCCACTCCAGGTCTTTGTTCCAACCCTGTTCTAAATTGTTTAATTGAACAAGTTAAACCTCCACCCAGACCCTGAAGTAGTTAATTATCTCATGTTACCTGTAAAACCTGGAGTGGAACTGCCCTCCAGGACCGTGCCTGTACACCCCTGGTATAGTACACTGTAGGGAAATGTAGATGGGAAGAATGTAATATGTTCAGTTGATCTGCTGTTTTGCCTTGGATTGTGTTTTCATTTTTTTTGTTTGAAGATTTGCATCAGACTGCAATTTGCTGCACTGTAGAGGTCAGAAGGTGATTATTATATCTTATCAGATAACTTATGGAAATGTTAATGCAATGCCAAACTGTTTCTTTGTGTTCAATCCAGAACACATTTAGATCAGTCATGGTGCACCAGGACTGCCTGTCTTTTGAACTTGTTGCTGGCTACATAGCTGGGGGTCTGGATGAGAGTGTGGAGAGCTACAGCAAACAGTTTGCAGTGAGTCCAATATGGGAATGGCTGGAGTAAAGCTGACATTCTCAAAATATCACATAATAACTTTGTTGACCAGCACACAGGGCGCTACATTAGAAAGTTGTAGTTTTAGTTTTTCAGTAACCCTGGGTGTTGTCACACACCTTCTCCACGCTTGGCTATCTTGTAGTCAATACTGAGCTTTCTGGTTACAGCCGTTCGCATTGCAAACTACTGTTCCTTCAGTTTGGATCGTTGGATGCGAGTTCACAACCATTATTCCGACAGGCAACTAAACAGTTCGGTTTGTACCCTTCAGTTCCTCTGGGGAAGCTGTTTAAAGTCCTGGTTAAGCAGATTTGTCCCTTTTGAAGGAACGAGGCGTGCTCTGGATCCGGGGACTGGTTTGGAGATGTATTCTCTGTGATGATGCTCAAGACACTTTGTGCTTTTGTGTCGGGGCTCTTTGATAATATGCGCACGGAGTCCCAGCTCAGACTCGTCTTTCTCATTTTCATTTCCCCTTGTTTGGTTTCATTCTCGGAGGCGAAGGCAATAAGTAAGAAGACGTGGTCTCGAGAGATAGTTGGGGTTGTCGGGGCTGAGGACGCTTGTGTAATTAATCCATTAGTCAATGTGGACGGTTACACAGTGTCGTTGCTCAAGGCTGGTATTAAGCTACGCTTTTCATTAGCATACAAAAGGCCACTGCTGTCAGCTGCTGCTGATTGCGTGTGTTGTCCTGAGCCAGTAATGGGATCCGCCGGGGATTTTGATGATCTGGTTTATTTCCTGCACTCTCCAAAGGCACAACTAGCTTCAGAATTTGCATTGACCCATGACTTGACTAACTCCAAGGAAAAGAAGTTGTTACAGAAATGGGCAACTGCATGTCTGCAGAAGAGACACGAGTTACTGAAATGTTATGTTCTTGAAACTTTTCTAGACTGTTGTTGGATTCTTTTAATAATAGCTTTACACAGTGTTTTTTTTTTTTTTTTTAAATGAATATCGAACTGTTGTATTCATAAAATTGTATTCATAAAAATCTTTGTGACTATAGAGCCCATTGTTGCTACTTCTTCAGCTGCAACACTGAACTTGACGTTTTGAATTGTGTGTGCTGGCAGAAGCATTTAGTAGCATTTGATTGCAAAATATATATATATATATATAAATAACACACACATTCTTTTCTGTAGCCGTCTTTTTTGAATGAGTAGTGGATGTAATAAAATAATAAAGCACCACATTATGCCCTTGTTATTTCATTCATTGCATTCACTGTGTTTGATGTTACCTCTTGTAATGTGATTTTTTTTTTTATCGTTTCGAGAGAATAAAAATGAAATGAACAGCAAATGTTGATTGGAAAGGGTTTGCGGTGCATCGATGTGATTGGAATGGGGAAGGATAACCAGCTCCTGCTGTGCATCAGCACCCCCCCTCCCCCATGCTGTTCAGGGGTGCGAGTGCCGAGGGGAAGCAGGCGAGCGAAGTGGGGATTGCTGCATTTCAAAGAGCAGAGCAAAGGTTATTAACCACAGCCTTGCTCTTCAACAGGAATAAGCTGCATTGCACAACTGCATTTTACAGCAAAAAAAAGTAAATTACTGTAGTTCAGCATCCTGCTGTTGCTATAAAGCAGTTTGAACTGTTGTACCGGGTTAGGGTATGTGCCCTTTCATTTACAAACCATGCACCTCCCACCTTTTAAAGATGCACTGTACACAGTATAGCTCCAATGCATACTTTATGTAGCACCATTCCCTAAGCAGTATCATACTTTAGCAGTGACAGTTATCTTTTTACACGCCCCAGTGGGAAATGGTCTGTCCATGGCGTGCGATTATCGTATGTTTTGTGTTCCTGTTCGCTCTGAGAAAAATACCAGACTGGATTAGTTGAGCAGCTAGCTATTTAACTTTTACACCAGCTGTATTACATTTCAATCCAGCATTGGCACAAAGACAAGCACTGCTTTTAATGTGCAAGTACAACCCTCCAACATCTGGGCTGGCTTTGTTCAGTGCTGCAGTAGTTGATACAGTGGAGAGTTTAACGCCTTAGGAAAGATCACAAATTACAGTTTCTCTGGCACATTCTGAAACCGTGGAAAAGTAATAAAAGCATATGCTTTCGAACGCCACTGGAAAGAATGTCAAGTCTGGGATGTAGTTTTTGTGTGGAAGTTCCTGCAAAGCATCTGGCAGGTTTAATTTGTCACCCTACATCAGTTTGGAATATTTAGCTCCGCACCAGGAGAGCTGATGTATAGCTGCGCCTCCACCTCAATATTAAAAGGTCATTTCTGCTGATTGAAACCGCTTTAAATCTACAGCAAGCGATCATCAGATGCTTACATTACATTTTTATAATGCTGTTGTCATGGAAACTCAAAGGCCAATGGGTGGGTAGGGGGTATGACCCATTTGGAGAGTACAGGAATTAATTTTTTTTTATGTCTTTCTATTTTAAATGTGTAAATACTTTGCCATTCCCCAACCCTAATGCCACGTACATGAAAAGCTACATTTTCTGCATTTTCACATACCAGGAAACCTTTTATCATCTGTAAAAAAAATAATAACAAAACTATAACAAATCCTTATTAATAATAGTAATGATCATTCCCTGGTAAAGGCATGAGCGCGTGGTGTGCAGGGTGATTCATGCTGTCAGAGGACCTGCCCTTTCCATTGCATCCTGGCTGTGCAAAGTTGCTGGTCTTCGATGGGGATTCCACAGTGATTTTTGCATTGGCTGTGCCACGTATCTGTAAATATACATACAATGTATACCCGTCCAGTGTTGGTTCAGAACCACGGCCTAGTCTGTATAAGGAGTGTGCAGTAGATCTCTATTCAGACAGGCAGCACAGCCAGCGTCCTCATTGGTATGGATGAAGTGTAAATCTACATGCACAGACAGAACTCCCACGGGGAGACCCTTCCTGAAACCCAATTCAGTTTGAATTTCTTCGACTGGCGTGATAAATTGTTAATGTATACATTACATTACAGAGTCTCGCCTCTGTGCATTTCTCAAGGTGAGGGCAGTGTAAATAATGCAGCAGAGCGGTGAGCCTGCTTCTGTTTGGTCTGAACCGGTTAGGATGAACTGTGTTCTTTTTTGCTGTGCTTGGATTAAAAAAGACGAATATTTTTGACTGTGTGTAAGTAGTCTTGCGAACATGAACGGCTGACTAAAAAATAAATAAAGTAGGGGAACAGTGATGTAAACGGGCTTTTAGGCAGATGCTGAAAAGGAAGAAACGAAGTCGAATCAGGGAAATGGAGACACTGCGTTGTGACCTGCGCTGGGAGTATAGTGGTCTGTGACTGGCCATTTCCTCCCCTGCCGATTTGGCAAGCACTCAACTAATCCACATGTTTGCCAGCTATGTAGAGTGCAGTACGAGTACACCTGTCTGGTTTTTATATGAATGAATCTGTGTCCAACATTTGCAGGGCAGCAGTGTGGAGTAGTGGTTAGGGCTCTGGACTCTTGACCGGAGGGTCGTGGGTTCAAATCCCGGTGGGGACACTGCTGCTGTACCCTTGAGCAAGGTACTTTACCTAGATTGCTCCAGTAAAAACCCAACTGTATAAATGGGTAATTGTATGTAAAAATAATGTGATATCTTGTAACAATTGTAAGTCGCCCTGGATAAGGGCGTCAGCTAAGAAATAAATAATAATAATTTGCACGGGAACTAAATCTCGAGCCCTACTGCTGTAAAGTATAGCTAGCTTTTGCTTTAGTGCGTCCTGTGATTATTCACATTTCACAGTTAAGTTGGCATTCAAGGACAGGGATGGAAAAAAGACTCTCATTGCATAGCAGTTTGATCCATTCCTGGTTTTAATCACACACACCTTACCTATACACTGTGGCTAGTCAAGCTCCTAGTAAAACCTGAAATGGGTTAAACTGCTGTGGAGTAGGAGTCTTATTTCCATCCCCGAAGGACATCCTGTTGGATCGCCAAAAGAGAAATTAAAGGAGGGTTTGATTCTTTATTGTTTATTCTCAGTTCATTATTCACCATCCTGTATTCCAGCAAAATAGTACTTCTGAAAAGACTCTTTCAATCTGATAGTGTGGAAGTGTATTAGCATTGCCTGTTGGCTTCAGTGCACAGTGCTATGCTTCATCACCACACTTCACAGTCTTCCTTGAGGAGTCTTTTCAGAGGCGATTTCTGCTGGAATAGTTAGGAAGCACGGCAAATAACGATCTGGTATCTCAGCCCTGCCTGCCCTGTGTGTGTTTCCCATGTCAGGTTATCGCTAATCTCCAATAAATTACCCGGCCACGCTGTAGCAAACAAGCAGAATGAAATAGGCTGTTATCAGATTGCTTAATCCCCTGGAGAGGAGGGACTGTGCACTGTACTGCACCACCGCGCTGTAATGTAGACTATACACTGGACAGCCCCCTGTATACAAGCTCTGTGCCAGGGGGTCTCCGAACCCAAGCCCCCCCAGAGCTTTTGAATTTGGCCCTCTGACCTCTTAGCTGAGCCTACAAGCTGACCCTGCAGCCTTCCCAGAACCCCCAGTGTATTGTGTATAATAAGCCATATGAATGATCTACACTACTGCTGTTCTGTTAAACATGACTGAACACTCTCCAACACGGTCACAATTGCAGATGGTTGACTTTTATTAAAATGGCAACTGTAGACGGGAGTCTCACTTTCTCTGGGTAAACCTGCATGCTGTTTTTAATTCCAGACGTTTTGTCTCTGTTTGGACCCGCTCAGTACCTGCTCTTTTGCAGGCTGGCTCAAACGCTCTGAGGGTGGGAGGAAGTTCTGTGCTGCGTGCAGGTGGAGTGTGTGCAGGCAACGAGTCATAACAGACTGATGATTTGAGGCAGGTGATGCAGTGTTTCAGATCCAGGGAGAGAGCTGACTTGGCTGAACTGGCTTAATGTTGCAGCCCAGCTTCTGCACAGTGTGACTGGCACAGGAGAATTCAGGAGAGCAGTCCCAGTAACATCTCATTAGCAGCAGACAGTGTGGAGGTCTTGCTGTCTCCCTACAGTGAGGGAGAGGTGGAGCGGTACTGTAGTGCATTATTTATAGTCTGTTTCATCTCTCTTAACCTCAATCTAATGCCTGCTTGTAGTCATGTCTGCTTGGAGAGGTGGGGCTCCCACCTGTTTGTCAGGTATAGGATTAGGGTGATTGATGTTTGGTTGTGAAGCACAGCATTCTCTTTATTTGCTGTATCCTTTTTTTTTTCATTACACAATTGTGTAACTACTCCCTCTGTATCCTACTCTGTGGACTGCAGCATGTGTAAAATGCAATCCATAACAAAGATGTATTGCAGCTCTGCAGTGTTATACTATTCATCAAACCCTGCATCCTGTAGCTGGGCTCTAAATTCAATTGTTTTAAAGGGGAAAATGACACTGCGGTACATCCTCGTTTTGTCGTTGTTTTAATCCATACATAGAGTACAGGTTTTTTCAGTAATTTGAGCTTCCCCTGTTGACTTCAGAAGTGTTGGCAGCATGCAGGAAATGACACCTGGCCCGGCTCCTGTGCCCTGCCTCTGACTTCCTGCCTCATCTGCTTTCTGTTCCCTGTATTGCTGATTTGTTTGTAAAAGGGGTTATTTTAGTTTGAATGCATACAAGTCGAGCATAGCCGATTGCTAATAGAGCTTTGTGTGTATTGAAAAACCAAAGAGCTATAATATATGGTGTGAACAGTATTGTTGTTGTTTTTTCCGGTGTAGCTTTGTGGTCTCCTTGACTTTCCAGATGTTTTCAGATTCCGGCAGCTCCAGGTGTTAGTGTGGGGAGGAGGAAGTGTGCATTCCAATACAATCATGGTTGCAGTGCTGGCACTGTAATGCTGGGTACAGTAGCTACAGTATAGAGGTAACAATCCCTGTGTGTCTTGTTAAACTTATAGTAAAACCAGGAATGGATCAAACTGCTATTCAATGGGAGTCTTATTTCCATCCCTGTTGTGTGCCTAGTTCACTGTCTGAGAAGTTGTGAATCCTAAGTGTACATGTGAGCTTTGTGGAACTCAACGGTGTGCTTTCCTAATTTGTGGCCCTGGTGTAACGCTGGTTTGTGTTTCCTTCCTTCTTTTCTTCCGCAGAAGGAGTTTGCACCCCCGGCCCCCTTGCTCTTCAGGAAGCTCAGTAACCCCGACCTCTCGCCCTCCGCTGGAAAGGTGAAGCTGCAGAGGCAGCTGAGCCAGGATGACGGCCGACCTCGCCGGAGCAGTCTGGCCAGCTCCCTGACAGGTGAGGCGCGCCTCCCCCGGACCTTGTGTTCTGGTCTACCTGATGCCTCATTGAATAGGCTGTAGCTCATACAAAATGCAGCAAGAATACCTGAGTACAGCTGCCTTGCTTGTTAGAGCTGGGTTCTGGGGTTCTGGGGTTCTGTGGTTCTGCAGTGCTGGGGACTCACACTGACACAGGCGGAGCAGGGGACACACACTGACACAGGCGGAGCAGGGGACTCACACTGACACAGGCGGAGCAGGGGACTCACACTGACACAGGCGGAGCAGGGGACTCTCACTGACACAGGCGAAGCAGGGGACTCACACTGACACAGGCAGAGCAGGGGACACACTGACACAGGAGGAGCAGGGGACTCACACTGACACAGGCGGAGCAGGGGACTCACACTGACACAGGCGGAGCAGGGGACTCACACTGACACAGGCGGAGCAGGGGACTCACACTGACACAGGCGGAGCAGGGGACTCTCACTGACACAGGCGAAGCAGGGGACTCACACTGACACAGGCAGAGCAGGGGACACACTGACACAGGAGGAGCAGGGGACTCACACTGACACAGGCGGAGCAGGGGACTCACACTGACACAGGCGGAGCAGGGGACTCACACTGACACAGGAGGAGCAGGGGACTCACACTGACACAGGAGGAGCAGGGGACTCACACTGACACAGGCGGAGCAGGGGACTCACACTGACACAGGGGGAGCAAGGGACTCACACTGACACAGGGGGAGCAGGGGACTCACACTGACACAGGGGGAGCAGGGGACTCACACTGACACAGGGGGAGCAGGGGACTCACACTGACACAGGGGGAGCAGGCGACTCACACTGACACAGGGGGAGCAGGGGACTCACACTGACACAGGCGGAGCAGGGGACTCACACTGACACAGGCGGAGCAGGGGACTCACACTGACACAGGCGGAGCAGGGGACTCACACTGACACAGGAGGAGCAGGGGACTCACACTGACACAGGGTTTGTAGCCTGGCTGACAGCTGTGTGTTTGTGTTTATCTGCAGGGAAGCAGCTCCTCCCCCTGTCCAGCAGCATGCACAGTGGAGTGAGCCAGTTGGCATGGCAACAGCCAGGAGAGCCCACCAACCTGGTCCGGATGAGGAACCAGACCCTGGGGCAGTCTGCACCGTCTCTCACCGGCCCGGTGAGTGATCACAACGCACATACACACTTCCATGCACACATGCACCATCCCGCCTTCCTTCCTATTCCAGCTCCAGGGTTTCTGCAGAATATTTTAGTTTGCAGTCAAAATTATGCAGATTATGTGATTAACTTTAGGTAATTACTTACCGCTATCCATTTCTAATTAGTTCCATGAAAGCAGTCAGGCGTGCATACCAGCAGCTTGCTGTTAGAAATGTTTTTCTTTGTTAAGATGTGTCTTTTTTAAAGTACTGAAGTGTTGCTTTCGAGCAGAGGTGTAAATAAAAATAATAAATAAATAAATAAATAAATAAATAAATAAATAAATACATCCATCGTGGTTTTATAAGAGCATCCATCCCTGAGTGCTGTGAACACTGTGAGTTATTGATTTTCTCATTGTAATCGTGCTGGCATCAATAGCAGGCTGCAATACCTGCATTCTCTTAAAGAACTGTACATACCCAGGACATGCGATAATAAAAGCAAGGCAATGGCTAGCGAGGGGACAGATTCACATTCTGCACTCTCTCAACTCCAAATCAACATGAAACGGTCCCTGGGCGTAGATCCAGCACAATTGCTTTACTAAGTCATGTAAGTGGGTTACCATACATCTTTGTGAACAGTAACTGGTAGAAATGTGTTCAAGGGAAAACAATGGAGCTCACATTTCAAGAGGCACTTTAGACACTTTAATAAGCAAGTTGTGAGTCTTGAATTTCTAACCAAAATAATAAATAAACACATGAGTCAACTTCTGTGCATTTCCTCTGACTTGCAGCTGGAAAGCAGTCGGGCTTACCCGAAATTCTTTGGCAACAGCGCCGCCATCTGCATATGTGTGGTATTGCAGAACAAAATACAACTACGCATTCAGTACAAGATAAACAGTTGAAGGATAGACGTTTCTGCCTGTGTTGAAAAGAAGGCTTTCAAGTAACAGCAACTGCAAATGCGAGGCAACTTTGAACAATGCAGGAGTTGGAATAGTTTTAATAGCGTGCACAGGGGCTGTGCAGAAACCTATAACCACTCGCCTTTTACACCACGTTGGCAGTCTTCTAGCTGTTATTTCTATTTTTTTAATTGTATTTGTTCATCTCCTCCTGTATTTACTAATCGATCGAATCCCATTTATTGTGTCCATATGGTGGCATAGCAATGTGTTGTGTTTTTTGGAAACAGACCCTCATAATTGAGATTTAGTGGAGAAACCCTGTTACTGTAGATCTGCATGTGTTTCTTTGGAACATGCGTGAGTGATTGCATTGTTTTAATTGTGTGTCAGAAAACCAGCAAGGACTTGTACATATTGACTATCTTGTAGCACAGAGTAAATGGAGTTGTTCGTTTTAGTTTGGTAAGTTGGCGGCTTGACCACACTCCGTGCCAGGTTGTTGTGCCCTAGTTTATTCAAGCTGTAAATAAACATGTGTGATTATAATAGTTAGGTTGGTGTGCACAGGGGTTAGGGTTAGGGTTAATAGTCAGGTTGGTGTGCACAGGGGTAATACGGGTGAAACTGGCTTTTGGACCAGCCAAGGCATCTTGTCGGCTTTTAATCGGGTTATGATGCCATCTGCCAAAAGGGCACTGATACGTTGTGTGGAAAAAATTTGAATATTATAGTTCTTTTCAAGATGTGCTCTGAATCTATTGGCATCAAAGCGTATGTCATTGCACAGTGCAACCACTAGATGGAACCAGTATTTCTTTAACAGTTGTGAAGTGGAGAGGGGGAGCAACAATAAAACCAGGGGACAAGGACAGCTGTATTGAAATAATAAACAACCAGGTTTTAATGTAGTGGGCAACTTCTTTATAAAAAAAATAAAAAAATAAAAAAAATAAAGTAATTTACAAGCGCGCTTTTGCCTTACCCAAAAACGGAGCTGAGCAGCTGCATGTATCTCATCAGTATATGTCTTCTTTGCGCTGGTGCAGGCTATATCACCCAGGGTCTAGTGTGGTTCTCTTGTCGTCTTTGCGATGGTGCAGGCTGTATCTCCCAGTGTCTAGTGTGGTTCTCTTGTCCTTGTTGTCTTTGCGATGGTGCAGGCTGTATCTCCCAGGGTCTAGTGTGGTTCTCTTGTCCTTGTTGTCTTTGCGATGGTGCAGGCTGTATCTCCCAGGGTCTAGTGTGATTCTCTTGTCCTTGTTGTCTTTGCGATGGTGCAGGCTGTATCTCCCAGGGTCTAGTGTGGTTCTCTTGTCCTTGTTGTCTTTGCGATGGTGCAGGCTGTATCTCCCAGGGTCTAGTGTGGTTCTCTTGTCGTCTTTGCGATGGTGCAGGCTGTATCTCCCAGTGTCTAGTGTGGTTCTCTTGTCGTCTTTGCGATTGTGCAGGCTGTATCTCCCAGTGTCTAGTGTGGTTTTCTTATCCTTGTTGTCTTTGCAATGGTGCAGGCTGTATCTCCCAGGGTCTAGTGTGATTCTCTTGCAGTGTCGGAGAGAGAGAGATGGAAAGGCCTTGCTTTGGGCGCTCTGTTTTCTTGGCTGGCTGCCGCTGGTCCAGGTTGCCAGTGGGAACGCAGAGCCCTGTTTCTTCTGTTTTTAGCGATCTGAGATCCAAGTTCCGGATGCCATCTTTGCATGAAGGACCCCAGCCTCCCCATTGTTACATAAAAGACAAGAAACACACTGTGCTGGCGTCTGAGGACAAGATGAATTATTTAAAGAAACTGTAAACATAATTTGTTAATCTGTGTGGCTGTTCTACTGCTTTTAAAGACTTCAAACGAATTATTACAGTCGGGCTGGGCACTAAAACTTAATTGCTTTTTATTTTCAAGAGGCTTTGAGATGAGGCATATCTTTTATAAACAGATATATCATTAAAAATGTGAGGTGCAGTATTAATCTGTTGAGAGAATGTAAAGCTACGAAAAGATTTTCTCTCAATGGGATTGTTTAATTGGCAGGAAAATCCTTTGAAATTCAGAGATTGGACTAGGGAGGTACTGTACAGTATCTCCCCCGTTCACATCAATCTGTAATCAATTAGTAGCTACCAATGATATTCCAGACTGGTGTGCTTTTAAAACACAAAGCTGCATGCAGCTCAACCTTCTACAGACACGGACAAGGGGACACTGCACTATATACCTGGCAGGTGGCGCTATTTACCCACAATGTAAACGGAAAGAATGCTATCTGAATAGGTGAGCTCTGTAGTGCTGGTAGATTATCTACAGGATCCATCCTTGTGGCTGTCTTGTGTAGTTCCTGTGGTTTACCAGGTCAAAGGTTTGCTTTTTTTTTGTTTCAAGCGTGACGTCGAAGTGCTGTTTTGTGGGCACTGGATGACAGACTTCCTCGGGGATGTTAAACAGTACAGCAGTGAGTGCTGCACAGGCTGGGTTTATTTTTATCACTGCCTGAATAATAATTAAAAAAAGGAACAAGAGAGAAGAGGTTGAAACAAACAAAACCCTGGATCATATAATATCTTAAAACGAATGTATTTTAATTTATAAATCATCTTATTCACTATACTGCTAATAAAATATATCACTCCCTCTGGCTTAATACTAAGACGACTTTATGTGTTAAAACAGGGCTTCGTTGTGTATTTTGAACCCTGCACGATAGTTTGACCATTTTTTTTTATTGAAATATTTTTCAAATACATTTATTTTTTCTTTAAATACTGTTTTCAATTCTTCAGATTTGTAGTCCAGAACTCCTCTCTAACCACCACCTTCTAGTGGGTAGAACAAATGCACCTGGTTTGTCTGATTTTGTGTCGACAGGTAAGACTGATGGTGAGAGAGACTGAGGCTGTCAGGCAAGAGGTCGTGTGCTATTGTGTTACATTTTCGTTTACACCTGCGGTATGAAAATAGGGTCGCCTGGGGGACTGTTTTCAAACCTCACCCTGCAGAATGGTGGTGAAACCACAAGGTGTCTCAGGATATGGTTTGTTTTGTATACACGTTTCGTTCTGCTTTTTTATTTTCTCCATCATGCATTTACTGTGTCACAGATTTACCTGTCAAATGGGGTAATGACAGTCCCATGTGGCAAGAGACCTGAACACTGCTTGCAATACAAATACAACAGCAGAGTGTATAAGAGACCTGAACACTGCTTGCAATACAAATACAACTGCAGAGTGTATAAGAGACCTGAACACTGCTTGCAATACCAATACAACAGCAGAGTGTATAAGAGACCTGAACACTGCTTGCAATACCAATACAACAGCAGAGTGTATAAGAGACCTGAACACTGCTTGCAATACCAATACAACAGCAGAGTGTATAAGAGACCTGAACACTGCTTGCAATACCAATACAACAGCAGAGTGTATAAGAGACCTGAACACTGCTTGCAATACAAATACAACAGCAGAGTGTATAAGAGACCTGAACACTGCTTGCAATACAAATACAACAGCAGAGTGTATAAGAGACCTGAACACTGCTTGCAGTATCAATACAACAGCAGAGTGTATAAGAGACCTGAACACTGCTTGCAGTATCAATACCACAGCACAGTCTATATAAGTGACCTGAACTGCTTGCAATACAAATAATATCTATATAACAGACTGTCTGTTGATTTGCAGATCTGAATACCAAGTACAGCCCCCGAGGTATTAGAAATATTTGTGCCAGTGCTGAGAAAGTCATCAGACATGCTAAATGCCAATGTGAGTTTTTTTTAGTGCATTTCTGTCAACAGAAACAGGGATGGAAATAAGACTCCTAATGCATAGCAGTTGCACCCATTCCATGTTTTAATGTGCTTGATTATCCCCAGTGTATTGGTGCTGTAACAAGCTCTGGTGTGTCTTATTAAACTCGTAGTAAAATCAGGAATGAATCAAACTGCTTTGCAATGGAAGTCTCATTTAAATCCCTGTTTAAAAATATGTCACATTCCAGGCTTTAAAGGACGTTGGTTACAGTCATTCGATATGCTGCCATTTAGTCTATTTATTTCGTGTTTGCGGTACCTGTTCATAAGGTTGTATATTGCAATCATTGAACTCTTATCATATTACAGAACTTGACCTTTTTAGGGTGTGTGTTTTTTTTTTATTGTTCAGTTTCCGTTTCTCAATGATATGTTGGGCCACAGGATTTTTACTTGCTCTAGTTTTTGAGAATTCTTCTGGGGATGTGAACACAAGTCCAGACGCTGAACTTTTTCTGGGATGGCTTTTTTACAATCCAGTCCGCTTGTTAGCCTCCCTAAAGTGTGCAGTTATGTGCTTACCTGAGTGAGTTTAAATCTCGGGGACTGTCTGCATTCAGAGACCCTGCAGTCAGTCTGTGTGTGTTGTCAGTTTGAATTCACGTTACCATGTTAAGCTGCTGACACAATGCTTGTTACTGTAGCAGGGCGTTCCAATGCCCTGTCTGGCTGTGTCGAGAGTTGGTTGCGTAAAACAAGAAGGAGTTTAAAAAGAATTGCACAATGCACTATACCTGTATTTGTTATGCTTTTTTCCTCTGTTTTTTTTATTGTGTTTATATATATATATATATATATATATATATATATATATATATATATATATATATATATATAGATATATTACAATCGATTTGAATAAATGTACCTTGTCTCGTCTCCTTAGTCCAGCGCTGTTGAGTCAAAGCTATTAGAATGAACAAAAGCAGCTCTCGACGGATTTCTGCATGCTTTTTAGAAGAGTATCTCGGGTCTTTTCCTGTGATGAAAGGATTAATGAAGAGAGCTCGTGTAATTCATGAATGGCTTCTTCAACCTCTCCTACTCTCCTGCACCTCCGAAAACCCCTCACAAATAACACCTGCTCACAGCTGAGGGGAACCTCTGAAGGCCTGTTTTTGGAAAATCGCTCCTTTGGTTATGAATGGTCATTTATAAATAAAGAATGAAAAACAGAAAAACTAAAATCCCTGTTTTAACGTGGCTGCTCTCAGCATCCACTCATATTTACCAGATTATTAATGGAGGATACATTGAATTTACCTTTGCAGTGGCCTTGCATTTTGCTTTGGATTAAAAACCAAAATATTTGTTCTCTGAACACCCTGTTAGAATCTGGTATAAAATGTACAAAGGTTTTTTTTTTTTTTTTAAGAACGTCTTATTTCGGGATTTGTGTAGCTATTGCTCAAGCCTTTGTGTTTTTAATTATTATTTTTTTTATTGCCAGGGGCATCAAACATCACTGTGGAAATTCTCTCTTTTCGAGAGCATGGCTGTTGATATTATCCCTGTATGAACCTCTTTCCTCGACTGGCTAACAGAAACTCTTTTACAGACAGAGTGACGGTGGTGTCTGATTCCTTGACGTGAATCCTAAATGATGTTTTGGTGAAAATATCGGCAAAATCATAGCAAGGTGTTGCCTAAAAATGTGCCCTTTTCTGTTTTGCATATTCGTTTACAGATACACAGCTGCACGAAATACACCCAGGTTCTATTTAATTCGCGACGAACAACGATTCTGTTTGGAGTCCTTTGCACTGCTTGTTATGTGCCCAATTGCAATTTGTATTAATAATTTTCTTTCTTTATTCCTTCTTTGATTTTCTATCTGATCTGTTATTCTTAACAATCAAGCACCTACTAATAAAGCAGCCTTTTTCTTCTGCTTGATGTACTGATGATACATTTCAAAGGCATCCTTTATATGATACAATAGGGCTGGTGCATGTCATACAACACCCACAAACCAAGCCTTTTAATCCTCCTGTTTGGTTGTCATGAAAGCAGACAGGTGCTGCTTTTGAAGGTCAGTGGAAAACAATAATGTTTGCACTAGCCAGATTTAAACAATGGGATCCCTCGTGGTTAATATGCATGCTGCTATTATTATTATTATTATTATTATTATTATTATTATTATTAGTTTTTTTTTTCTAGAATTAACCTCTTGCAAAATGTATGTGGCTGAATTTTTAAATATAATAGAAGCCAGCCACTGCGGACCTCACTTAAACTGTGTTGTGTGAATCACGGTCATCAATTTTAAATGCATTGGCGAGCATAACTGTGCCCTTAACTATTTACTTTTTAATGATTCCTGTAAAGTAAATATTCTTAAAATGGATAAATAAAAACACCTTGATCCTGATATTGTGGTGCCCTAGCTAATGTATGTGTGATCAGATTGAGACTGGAGCTACAAGCAACTATTATTAATCTTGTTGTTTTAGTCTATTATTGCTGTGATTATTCTGGTTTAATTAAAACAATACCTCATAATGGCAAATGTGTGCACTGTTATTTTTTAACCAATGTAATTCTAGGAGTCTGACTGTTCCAGTAGAGCAATAAAAACAATACAATTTCTAAAGTACCTAATATAATGGATACCAAATACAAATGATTGTTTCGTAACCTTCTAATAAAACGGCTAATCTTAAATTACAGCTCGATTTGAAGCTTTAAGCAAACAACTGCAGCAGTATTGGACAGATTACTCCATGCAGAACTGCACAGCTCTCCAGCAGTATTGGACAGATTACTCCATGCAGAACTGCACAGTGCTCCAGCAGTATTGGACAGATTACTCCATGCAGAACTGCACAGTGCTCCAGCAGTATTGGACAGATTACTCCATGCAGAACTGCACAGTGCTCCAGCAGTATTGGACAGATTACTTCACTCAGAACAGCAGACCAGTTAACTAAACGAATGTACTGTACTGAACGTCTATGCCCATTTGTATTCATGTCCCGGTGCAAGACAGTGAAAAATTGAAGTCGTTCTCCTCGGGTGGTCTTTCTGTGAAGTTATTTCATTGGGTTTGTTCCACTGAACATTTTCTATCTCATAAAGAATCACACGGCATTTCAAAATTGGGTGTCTGTTAGAAACCATGATTAAACTGCAAGCCTGCCAGAAAGAGGATCTGTATTGGGAGCATTTCCACAGAGACCATTGCATCCTGCTTCACAGCAGGCATTATTAATATTAATAACCCTGGATAGATAGGCCACCTGTTATTAATAACCCTGGATAGATAGACCACCTATTAAGATAAGACGCATTGCTGTGGTCTCCTATATATAGACGGACTCACTTGCCCTAACTGCATGGCACTATCAGATTGGCGCATGCAGGTGTTTTTCTTTAGCTGGTCAATGATTTCCCATCTGTCCAGTCCCTGTTCCAAAGCTTTGAGTTCACGGTATGAGTTTTAACTGGCACTGTGTTATTATATGTACAGTACTCGTGAGTCTCGGGTGTACAGGAGTGTCTGCATGCTAACTAGGGGAGCTCCTGTAGAGGTAAAGCAATGTCATAGATCTGGTTGATGATTCACGCGAGGCTCAGTTGTAGAACACAGTGTTCCAGTTACAGCATTGACTGTGTGATTCCAATTCAGCAGTGAGAAGAACTGCCCCCGTTTAGAAAATATTTGAAGAACAACTTGGTAATGGTTTGAAATATCGCACTGCACTAGTTTTCGTCTCTTTCCTGTTTAGATGTACTTTGTACATCGTTCCCTTTTTTTCAGTCGGCACATGATTCTGTGGACTTTTTAAAAGTTGAACGCACCCGTGTAGCCTCAGCAGAGCTCTCAAACATGCGGTACAGCAGCGTGTAACATTTAACCTGTCCCCCCTGCAACATGGTACTGATGGTTGTACCAGGTGTACTTGGAGGGAAGTCCTGTTGTGAGCAACCTGCACTTCCCTTGTCGTGTCCTTGCTACAATCGCTAGTATTGTTTGACTTTAATGCTGTATGTTTTGCTATTTCCGTTTCTGCAAGTCAAACCCACAGACCTGCAGTACTCCTATTAAGTAGAGAGTTTGAATGCTGGCGCATGCCCCCATTGTGAATAATGAGCTGCTCTGGTTTCTGATGTGTACTGTGTTTAGTTTTCCATCTTCCTGGCCAGCGTGGCTTTTTAATATGAGTGACATCAGAGTCAGCAGGCAGAGCCGCACTCCTGCTGATGTGCTCTATAGACAAGGAATTTTAATCCCCCTTTTTTTTTTTTAACAAATTCTCTAAGCAATCTTAAGACTTGGGTGTGTAACAGAGTGCAGGCTGGGTATGAACTGGTGACCGTGTACACCACAAGCGAACGTCTAACTGCTATGCAAAAGAGCCGGGTTGGTCTGCATGTATAGTTTGGCTTTTAACCTCATCTCACTGACGGGATCCGGGACGGCTGTGCAGTCACACAACGCTGCCCGTTACACATGCTAGCACATCCAGTCTAAACGCTAAGGCAGTCTGTCTCGGTCTCTCATACTAAACCTTGACATTTGTGACTACATTTTCGTTCAATCCTCCCCTCTTGCCTGATTAAATGATAGCATTGTTTCAATCCAACATGCCGTGGCCGAAACTGAAAATATCGGATTTCAGACTACAAACAAAATACCCCCCCCACCCCCAGTTACAATAACCATCCCTGCAGTGCGTTGTATACGCTCTGCTCCTTACTTACACTCATGTTTTTATATATTTTGTATGTTTAGTAGATCAAAAGATGAAAGAAATTAGCTAAACTATGCCTTAACATATTAAAAGCAAACGCCTCATTTTTCTTTTGGTAGCTATGGGAGGATTGACTTTGGTATTGGTAATCCATCGCTACAGGTTAACATTGCCAATGGACAGCAGTAGAGGAAGCGAGGTAATGAAAAGCAGCAGCATGTTGCAGCCCGTTTCCTTCAAATTAGATTTCTCTCCGAGACATTCGATTGATTGATAGAAAGCAGAGCGGAAGATTTGGACGGTAATATAAATGGAGTTGCCCCGCAAAGACATGGAGTCTTATTAACCTATTTATTTATATTACATTAGGTTACATTTCATTTTAGGAGAGCAGTACGGGACAGGAACTGAGCACAGCCTGTTTTTGTGTTCTCTTAACCTAAAATAGATGAACTGCTTGGCACAGAACAAACTGACCTGGAGGTGGATACATGCATCAGTACACAATGATAGCTTCACCTTTTTCTCTGGCCAATATTTTAGGGACTAGTGGCATTCCGTTCATGACCCCCTCTGCTACAGCACCCCTTGTGGTGGAAGGTGCCATTGCCAGCTGACAGGGGCAGAGGAGAGCCCAGTCTCTATGGGAACCCTGCTTAGTGTATCTGTGTGTCATTATTAACCTTCCCCTGACAGTTTAACACACATGGTTGTATAGCAGATCACCCTCTCAGTCTGTACTGAGGGTAACCTCGAGATCCTGTGTTACGTTCTCACTCATCTCTATTATATGTGTGTGGGGGATGTTAATGTGACACTCAAGTGACGCTTAACGTTTTCAAGGCCCCTCAGCAGGTTCTACACCCTGCTGGAAAGCATGCCTAGGGGTGCAAACACTTTGAGCTTTTACAATGAAATTCTGCCTGACCGTCACAACCCCAGCAGTATGATATTTTAAACTGCCAACTGTACAGTACACGGGACAGGATTAAGACACTAATCCCCCCCCCCCACCTAAATTATATTAACAATGGAGGCATGGTTTCCTGCTTCGGAGCGCTGAGATTAGCATTTAATTTAAGACCCAGTGTGGCGGATTAATTGGCCCCTTTCTTTCTTTGGCTTGCCGTGACAAGGGCAGTTTTGTTATTGCGTCTCCAGTCACTAAAATTAAACCCAGTGCTCGTAACAATCACTCTAATTGGTTGCGTGGTAACCCTGGGAACCGTGTCTTCTTTGTTAGGAATTGTGTATGCCTCTGATAAACTACTGTTTGGCAGTAAATCGAGGCCTGTAATTAATACAGAAACAACAACGCTGGTAGAGTATATATCCGAGTGATGAGCAGTAGTACTGCTATTATCAAACTGCTGTGTCAAACTGACAAATTATTCGAGGGCGTCATTCTAGTTGTGGAAGGCCCATCCCAGTCGAGGTGTAATAAAATAAAGCACTACTTTAGGACCTCGATTGGAGGTTTAATCAATTGCATTAAAACAACCTGAAATGTGGTTGTAACTGATGTTTTCTTTTTATATATATAAAAGCCTCCCAATTTTAAACAGTTTGAATGTGGTTTTTTTTTAAATGTTTTTTTCTCTTGTAACGCCTTGTACATTATTGCATTAGGGATAGTGTGCTAAACCCTTTAATGAGGCCAGTGGAGATGTCTTCCAGGGGGGGGGAATTATGCTGCTCGGGGACTGGCCTGCATCTTTGGTTTACTTTCTTGCTCTTGTTTGAATATTATAAATATGTTCCTAGAATTTGAGCGAGGATTAGAGGAAGTGTATCGTACTTATAATCGCTGAAGTCAGCTATGACTTGACGCAAGCCGACCACATGCAGAGACAGAGCTCTCTGTGACTGTGCGAGCTAAACCCTGTTTCATTTCATTTAAAAAATAAGTAGCACAATCTATAATAGATAGTCTCTGCTCTCCTCTTGATGAGGCAAGGCTAATTGCTTGCCCCTACTGTGTTAAATTACTTTGAGGGGAAAAATATATATATATATATATATATATATATATATATATATATATATATATATATATATATATATTTCTGCCTCCATAATTCATGTGCTTTTAAGAATTTTAAGTTGCCAGTTTTGAGAGAGATGGGAGTGAGGTGAGGTTCGCTCGATGACTCGCTGCAGTGGAGATTTCTCGCACACAAACGCACTGTGGCTTTCTGAATGCTGGCCTCGGTGGCTGCCCATGTCACTCCCTCCTGAGGAGCAGACATAGGCAGCCTTCAGCTTCACTGCACCCCCTTACTTCACAAGTTCTGTCAGTTCATTCTCTTTTGTTGCACACCCCTGGAAACAAATGAATTGCCCCCTTTTATAGTAAATGTGTCATACGGGCAATTTGGTTTTTTGTTGTTCAGACATGCTCTGAAACATACACAGTGTTAAGACTACATTTCCAAAAGCTGTAAAATAATCCACAGTGTATTAAAAGTTAAGTGTGTCTATACAAGGTCTGCAATATAATACAATACAAATTGAAAGAATGTAGCCGTCAGGGTAATGAGGATGTGTAGGTCTCGATTTAAACCCAGCGAGATTCCAGTGTGTTGGGTTTTAGGGGCATGACATTGAAAGCCTTGGCCCTTAGAAAACAATGTGGCCTCTTACTTGAGATACAGTCAGGAGTCCAGCACTTGAAAGACGAGCCTGCATGTGCACACAGTTGTAAATAGCTAAGGGCAAGACCTGTGTGCTTTGGACACCTTCCTTAATGCCCAGAGATAAAAGCAGGCATCCCAGACTGGTATCCTAGTACATTGTAATTTGATTAATCTAAGCACTGCATTTATTTTCTTTATGCACATAATAGTCTGCAGCGTCAGACGTAGATGTCACATAAAAGTAAGTGTATACAGTACCGGTACATTTTCACAAGGAACATTCATTCAGTCTAATGGCACATTAGCCTAAGTTGTCAAAAGGTGCTTTTGAATCTCCTGCCGATCTGCCTGTTAACTCTTGTAATATTACAGGGCGCTGGCTGCTGTTCAGTCATTAAACCAGTGGCTTGCACGCTCTGTCTGCCCCATGTTGGGCAGCCCTGTGGGATTCATTCCTCCCGTTCGGCTTATTTAACTTTAATTGATAGAAGAGAAATGGAGTCAAAGTGCTAATTGCCCCTGTAATGAAATCACAATTCTTCTGTAGGGTTTGTGAATTCCATACCTGGCAGCGATCCACCAGTGCACCCCGCATTGTAATAATCACCCCTGAATGCCTGTGCCAACCAGGCACATTAACCCTACCATGCCCAGTCAAGATTATTGCAAGCCCAATGAAATGGTGATCTGACTATTGTGTGTGTGCTAAATCAAGAGATCGTTGTGAAAATTACACACCACACAGACCTATGTATGTAAGAACAATACAAGCTGTTAACAGTATATTTTTCATTTTCATTTTGCCCTTCTGGGAGCAAAAAGCAATTAAAAATGTGCCCAACAGCATGGTAGACTAGTGTCCCCGGGCATGGGGTATTTCATTGCTCTGGCTCCCTGATCGCTCGCTGCACTGCGTGGAGAGATGCAGCTGCTGCTGAGCCACTCATCTCCTGTCCTCCAAGTAATAAGCGCTCTCTCAACTTGCAGCTGCGACCTAAAGATACATATTAAACAGCAGGCATGCATTCGATAACCAAGCAACGGAGGGAAGCAGATGTACGTGTGAAGTGTGAAGCGGTTCTCACTGTGAGCTGGAGTGTGGGGATCTTTTTTTGCTGCACTACCAAATTCTTAAAAAAAAAAAGAAAGTATAATAGATATGTGCAGATCACTTGGAGACAACCCTGAATGTTAAACAGTAATTTTGCAATGAAATAAAACCTGGTGAAATGGGTAATGCATCAAGCGGAGATGCACAGTACAGTATAGTTGTCCGGTATTGTGACATTGCAGAAGGACTCTCTAGTGGTTAAGGTGCTGGTTGCACCTGTCCCTTCTGCATAGCATGCAAGCATCTCAATTCCTAGGGCTGCTTTATAAAGCTTTCCTGAACATCTGTGCAGTGTTTTTTTGTGTAAAGTCCCGAGATTAATTAAAAAAAAAAACACAATGCATATTAAATATTAATTGGTGCTGAATTTATAAATACTTCATAGATTAGGTTTTGCTGTATCTTCATTCCTGTCGGGTGGCAACACTTCTCTTCTTGCTGTACACTGGTCTGATGTAATATCAGGAGGAGCAAAGAAAAAGTAACATGAGTGTTCATTACTGACAAAAATACCTGTCCCCCAGAGTTCAGCTGGTAGGAATGCAGCATGACGACTCTGGCTCTTCACTGAAATACTCATTGAGCTTTTGACAAGGCAGATCCACGGCTTCAAAACCCCGGCATTTCGACACGAATCACGAATGTTAACTTGAAATAAGCAAGATTAGTTTTTGTCATTTTGGTTTTGTAGCAGAATTTCTCTCCTGAATTGCTATTGCCAGTGGTAGACTCATTAATCTTCTCTGTCTATCCTCTCAACCACATTCAGTCAGCGCCTACTCCTTCTTCAATAGGGCGCTCTACCTGGATTGATTTAAGGAGTGTTGTTTCAGGGCTAGTCATGCATCTCAAGCATATTTATTTTCACTCCCAGATCCATTTACCCCCTTCCCATGCCTTTCTCATCTTCTGTGAATGGAACCTTAACCCTGACCCTAAACTCTAACCCACCCTTGTCCCATCTTCTGCAAATCAGATCTACAACACCAGGCAGGGTTCTAGTTTTTATCTCCTAAAGGAACCAACACTTCACTAGTAGAACCACAATGAGGTCTGGAACCTCCATGCATTCTATTGGCATTGAGGTTCTAGGTGTTCAAGAACCCAACCAGTGACACTTCCTTTCAGTACAGCTTTCAATACAGTAGATCAAACCTGAAACAGAAAACTTTACTGTCACTTGGAATCTCCACTCTACCTCAGCGTTACAGCCTTGTGGTGGATTGATCTAATACTGTGTCCACTGTAGCCTACAGTATATGACCCTCAGTAGCGGCTCTAGTGAAGCAGTTCTGTGTGCGCTGCAGTCGAATGACATTTAAGGTAAGTTCACAACATTGACCTCCAGTAGCTGATTCCAATACCCTCCTGGGGCAATTTGAGGATTATTAAGGCTACTTTCTCTTAAGCACTGAGGTTTTTAATTAAAAAACAACCACCCCCCTGCATTGTGCTTCCAGTGTAACTCCAGCCCTGTGACTGCGTGACCTTTCTCCCTCTCCTTCTCTTAAGTAAGCTCTGCCCATTGATCTCTGATTTCTGCACAGATTGATTATCTGCAGAACTGTCCTGTCAAACCTTTGCCAAGAGATGGAGTGCTGTAAAATGACCTTGGTACTTTTAAAGGACAGTAGAAGTCTCTTCCCCTCCCTCTGTCCCGCATAGCTCACTAAATGGTTCAAATGGTGGTTGTGAGCCACTCGACCTGTGTGTTAGGAGTATAGTAGCCAACAGTAGGATTGTGATTTGAGGGGGTTTGAAAGAAATTTAGCAATTAAAATGGGAATAACAAGACCCCTGCCCTGCTTGTGCTTGTGCCTTTCCTATCTACAGTGCAAAGCACACAACACAACAAATACATGCATGAATGCATGTGCACTCTAACACCAACAGGGCACGCACACACGCACGCACACACACACTAACACTAACACTGACGGCACACACGCACGCACACACACACACACTAACACTAACGGCACACACAAACAGTAACAGGGCACACACACACACACACACACACACTAACACTAACAGGGCACGCACGCACACACACACACTAACACTAACAGGGCACGCACGCACACACACACACTAACACTAACAGGGCACGCACGCACACACACACACAAAAACAGTAACAGGGCACACACACACACACACACACTCTAACACTAACAGGGCACACACACGCACACACACACACACGCACACTAACACTGACGGCACACACGCACGCACACACACACACACAAACAGTAACAGGGCACACACACACACACACACACACACTAACAGGGCACGCACGCACACACACACACTAACACCAACAGGGCACGCACACACGCACACACACACACACGCACACTAACACTGACGGCACACACGCACGCACACACACACACACAAACAGTAACAGGGCACACACACACACACACACACACACTAACAGGGCACGCACGCACACACACACACTAACACCAACAGGGCACGCACACACGCACGCACACACACACACACACTAACACTAACGGCACACACACACACACAAATAGTAACAGGGCACACACACACACACACACACACACACTAACACTAACAGGGCATGCACGCACGCACACACACACACACACACTAACAGGGCACGCACGCACGCACACACACACACACACTAACACTAACGGCACACACGCACACACACACACACAAACAGTAACAGGGCACACACACACACACACACACTAACACTAACAGGGCACGCACGCACGCACTCACGCACACACACACACTAACACTAACAGGGCACGCACGCACGCACACACACACAAACAGTAACAGGGCACACACACACACACACACACACTAACACTAACAGGGCATGCACGCACGCACACACACACACACACACTAACAGGGCACGCACGCACGCACACACACACACACACACACTAACACTAACAGGGCACGCACACACACACTTACACCAACAGGGGATTTGTAGATGCACATTTTCTGAATCCAAACAGGGTCCTCATGGGACCAGCTGCCTTTGCGGAACTACCCATTATCCATTTAATTCATTGCAGGATCCTCCTATTAGGGGTTTAAGGTTTCCATTTACAAAATGACGGATACAGCCCTTACATTATCAATATGGTTAAGTGATATTTTATCTTCTCTTAATTGAAAGAGCTTGCAGTGCAGTTTGTAATGGAAGATGGGAATTTCTATTTTTTTTATTGATTTATTCTCCTTCTCCCTCCCCTCGTGATGTACAGTTCAGCATTAATGGCTTTGTCCACTATAAATCTGCACAGCATTGCGATGATGCCATCCTAAAGTTGGTCCCCAGTCCACACTCCCTGCAGTGGAATATGCATAGAACAGCTGTACTGTATGTTCTGCTATGACATGCACACATGTGACCTATTATTATTATTATTATTATTATTATTATTATTATTATTTATTTCTTAGCAGACGCCCTTATCCAGGGCGACTTACAATCGTAAGCAAAAACATTTCAAGCGTTACAATACAAGTAATACAATAAGAGCAAGAAATACAATAACTTTTGTTCAAGCAAAGTACAAGTTTGACAAACCACAATTCAATAATACAGCAGGTAATAGTGATAGTTACATCAGGATATGATTAAATAGTGATAGTTACATCAGGATGTGATTAAATACAAAGTACTACAGGTTAAAAACTTGGCAGATTACAGTATTCTGAAGTACAGGATTAAATGCAGTAAAATAGGGGGCTGATAAGAGCAAAATAAAGCACATTTACATGAAGGGTGATAGTGTCCCAGTTATTGCTGTGAGTATTTCAACACATTGTGAACTAGTCATGGCAAACAGTCATTTGTAGGAAACTTTTGTACATGTTGCTGAAGTAATGTGCAGTGTCAGAAGTTCTAACCTTACACAGTACTTTTCTAGTCTGTAAAACTCTCGCCTCATTCCAGCATCACAATGGGGCTGCAGACGGTTCCTTCTGCATTCTGAGGTCAAAAATAGCTGTGTGTCACATTCCTGTTGTAATAATAAAAATAAAAAAAATCTATGAATTCCAATATTTGTTAATTTGCTATCTGAAGTTTGATACCACAATATCGTTTGCATTTTGCTCCAATTCGGCCGCTTCCTCCATCAAAGTAATTTGTAGAATCCACAAGCTGTAAAATGCTGATCGGCCAACACAGGACCTTCTCCGAAGCACTTGATAAATAAGTGTAAGACTAGATCGCAAACTGTACTTGCATATAAAACCAGTCTCATTGTAGGACAAAGCAAGCTAGAGCTGCCATTCATGTCCATCCTATTAATTCAGTGACGTTATTCACTGTGGTGCTGATGGCAAGGTGGGAGTAACAGACCTTCACATAATGAATCACATTGATCTAATGGACACGCCTGGGGATTCAAGGTGTCTTTGGACACAGCCTTGCATGTTGTTGTTTATCATGTCCTTCCTGGGGCTGAAGAAAAAAAATCGTATGGCACTGAGGAGTTTTGTATCTTCTGAGCATGCTGCCACTTTTATCAATAGCTAGTAGGGCTCCATGGGCAGCCATGCTGATTTTCAGTGCAAGGCATTTAAATTGTTCTGGACTGAAGTCTGCCAGGAAGGTGGTTTTTATATGTACGAACTCACTAGTTCTAAATCCAAGCTCCAGCGCTGCATACAACAGGGAAGTTCATCTTTCATTGTCCATTGTACTGTGGTGGGGTCACTCCAGCTCAAGCAGACTCAATTATAGGAAGGCGTTTCCTCAGTTTCTGGATGATCTGTAAAGCTCATGGGCTGGATGGGAGGGTTCCAGGTAGGTGCTGTGTGCATGCCGAAGGGTTCAGGGGCTGCTGGGCAAACCTGACCCCTACATTCGACAGCCACTTCTTATAGTTTACCTTGGTTTTTTAATGTGCTTTGCAATGCTTACCTATGCTTTTACTGTTGGAAACTTTTATAAAGGGAACTTAAAAGTTACACAACCCTACAGACAAAGAAATAGATCATGTTGGATGCATCAATCAGAACTACTTTGGATAGATATTCTCTCAGTACAGTATTCCTCAAATCTGGAGAGGCAAACGTTATTCTTTACAGAAGCTGCTTTCAAATGAACATGCTACATACTGCTGACCATAGACTTTCATAAGGGCCAGTGAACAAGAAGGAGCACATCGACTGACTAATTGTTTGGAGTTTAGCTGCACAAATGCAAGCTGCTGGCTGTCAGTTTGAAAGGACCAGTCGATCTCTTTACAGAGTAGAAAGCTGCTGTAGCAGGGCAACAGTTAGCCAATCAATATCAGAACTGTGATTCACTGCTATACAGGACAATTCATTCCATGAAGTATGTGTGAGGTAATCCTTAACAGTCCTGTATATAGGAAACAGCATTTTTAATTAATTGGAATAATTAAGTAAATGTTCTAGTTCAGCCTCTTTAATTTAATTAGGTGGTATTGTTTTTTTTCTCTCATTTTTGAATGTTTTTGTTTCTTTTTTATTTTTTATTGAGTATTGTAAACTTGCTGCCTTTTGCACCAAAATAAGAATTGTACAGCTGAGCTAATGGGGCAGTTCTACAAGGATTATAAAAATAGACTTAAAATAACATTCTTTAAGAGAAAAGGCAGGGCTGGAAATAGAACTGCCATTGCATAGCAGTTTAATCCATTCCTGGTTTTACAGTGAGTTTAATAAGACGCACCTGAGCCTGTTACCTGTACACTGTGGCTAATCAAGCTCGTAGTAAAACCTGGGACAGGCTGTCTGACAGTTCTTCCTCTGGCAATAGTGACATACCATTGCAGTGACTCTGTCCTTGAGGGGCTGAACTGTGAAAGCTTTGTTTTGTGTGACCCTATTTTTACTTACTGAGTCCCGGGACAGAAAGGATCACCGTTTCAGTACAGTTACTGCTGTAGTTTTCGTCCTTTACTGTTCTATGCAGAGCTGCTTTTTAAATAGCATTGCAAGCACTTCACAGAACTGGGCATGTCAGTTGTAATTATATTGAGAACACCAATGCAAGGGCTACCTGTTCATGGTTCAAATGATCACAGATCTTTGTTCTGCAGAATGTGGAGCACTTCATCATCGTTGGGAAACTCATGGACGGCTGCAGTGCCATTTAAAGTCAATTACAGAGTTCCTAGTGCTGTTTGCTGGAGTCGTCTGTCAATGATGAGCACAGTTAATACCTGTCAGTCAGTTTTAATTACAGTACAGCATTGGTTTTGTGTTGCTCTGCAGAAAGGATATTATCTCTCTTGCTCAAAGACTGCATTTGAGTGGGATGTCTTCCCTTAACGTTAACGTTTTTTATTGTTGCCTATATTTAGTTTTTAGAAACTGTTTGCATTGTTCACGCTGCAGCATACTGTGTAACATTCAAGGGGGTACAGACTAACTATAACTAACTTGTGCAGCCTTTTGGTACTGTGGTAATCCTCAATGAACCAATACTATTTCACAGCTTTCTATTCAATCTAGCTTAAAAGCCAAATATCCCTTTCCCACGTTTTCACTGCTTATTAATAACCTGTCGATCATCCTGGATTAAGAGCTTGTTTGAATGTTTGCAGAAAGCTAAGATGAGTTTAGTACCTTTGTTCCTTTTGAAAGTGGGTGAGGCTGTTTGTTTTATTACCTCTCCCGAACACGCACACGCACACACACACGTACATGCACGCACATGCACACGCACCCACACACACATTCATTTCTCTTGCAGATATACTGTACTGTCTTTTCACACTCGCTCCCTTCAGTGTAATAAGTAGATTCATTTTGGGTTAATCTTGTCACCTGTCGGATGATTTCTATTTCATTTCATGCAATAATTCATTTTAAGCCCATCCTAAAATATTGGAGAAGAGTCTTTTTATTTATTTATTTATTTATTTATTTATTTATTTATTTATATATATATATATATATATATATATATATTTTTTTTTTTTTATAGTAATACTGATTACTAAACAAAAAAAAATCTCCTAAAACGCTGAAATACATACATGTTATAAAGTCTATGGTATTATTATTATTTGTTTATTTAGCAGATGCCTTTATCCAAGGCGCAGAGTCACTTACAATTATGTCTCACCCGAAAGAAGGAGCACAAGGAGGTGAAGTGACTTGCTCAGGGTCACACAGTGAGTCAGTGGCTGAGGTGGGATTTGAACCGGGGACCTCCTGGTTACAAGCTTTTTTCTTTAACCAAATTATACTACCCAAATGCCATACTGAAGAGGGTGCTTACATCATCACAGTCTTGCTCCCTGGAATGGGACGAGTAGATTCATTTTGGGGTTTTCTTGTCTTTTCCTATATAATTATAGTCTTGTAGTATCAGTGATGGCATGCTGCTAGTGGATGGTCTTCTAAGATCAGTTGTGTCCCAAAGCGTCTGGAAGAGCAGATTGTGTGACGAGTGTCAGCAAACACACCCACTCACAAGCTGTGTTCAGCTACAGAACAACACAGGCAGTCCATGGGTTCAGTCCTGGCTGCTTCTTGAGTATTAAAGATCAATGCATTTTTTTTCCGCATCACAGTGACTCCTTGCTAGAGGTAAAACTATATGAAACTAAGCCAAGTAGTGGAGCGTTTGGGCGAGTGCCTTCTTCAGTGTACTGGTAGCTTCTGGTTGTACTTCTTGTTCACTGACATGGTCAAAGAGCTGGCCTTCGGAGTGACCTGCACCCTGGTGTAGAATGAGGTTCTGTTTCAGTGGCCTGCACGGTGACGTTACACTGCATTTACTTTAGTAATCTCAGGGTAATGAACTGCACCGTATTTACGAGGGATCTCGCCACTTGGGAAGCGTTTGAGTTAAATATTTACATGGCAGTTCTTGAAGTGTAAGGACCTGCGTTGAGTGCTGCAGTACAGTAATCTGTCGTTGGTTTATTATTTAAGTAATGCACGCTCTGGTAGGTTTTCAGGCAGCACAGCTCTTTCCCTGTGTGTGTGTGTTTCTCCCACGGAGAATGGGTTAACATCCCTTACACGTCTGTTAAGCACATTCAGTTTTAAGTGACTGTGACACATTGCTTGTTTCTGGAGTTGTTATGAGAAAATAATAGTTGCCTTTGGCTAAGCAATGGAGCAAACAAATACAGTTCTGCTCCCAATCTGTCTCGTGTGACGGTCTGGTATTCATTTCAAGCAGTAATTTGAAACAGTTGTTTTTGCTAAAAGGTTTGTATTCACCACACTTGCACACTCTGATGTTGTCTGTAGTGTTAGTATACATTATACATAGTGCAGTGTAAACCATTTGATGCTGTTTGATGAATTGAGTGCTGTACAGTAAGTGTTATTTTATTTACATCTCCTCATCCCTCGGTAGTCCTACAGTATTGTTGTGGTGTAGTAGGAAAGATGGCTGTTAATCTTGTGTTAAAGTTAAGTGCTCTGGCTGAGGGGAGCCATCAACTGTTTACAGTACTGTACTATATACTGCAGCAAGCACAGCATTAATCAATAACTGGTGTATGCATGAAAGTCAAATGCAAAACTACGGATATGCATGATGTAACAAGCAGAGACCTCTGTCTCTAAGCAAACAGGTTTCTTTTGCATAAAAAAAAACCCCAGCCAGGCCTGAACTTTCTCACTCTAAACTCACTGACCCCTCTTAGAACGCATGACTTCAGAGCATGCATTGTTGTCCAGTAACCACAGTTAAACAGTGTTTGTGTTTAGCAGGGTCTGGAAATGCTGTCCTGCTGAAATCATGATTAAAACAGGACACGCATCTCTTAAAGTGGTCCATTTCTGTTCTCATTCTGCAACGTTAGACATTTAAAGTAATAAAATTGCTGTTAATTTCACGACTGGAGTAAACGCTCTGAAAGTGTGTCTCATAGGTCACATTACTGTTGGCGTTGACAAGATTTACACTTGCTAGAAATAACCACTTTCTATACAGTGTTCAGTACAGCGTATCTTAAAACAAATCTAATTACTACACTGCCTTGGGGCACACCATGCTCCACAGGGCTGCTGAAACAGGAACAGCAGAGCGAGAGGCTTGTTAATTGTGTGTGTGTGTGTTTTTTTTTTTTAAATGTTTGTTTTAGTACAGTAACATCCATCCTGCTTACTGTTGTGCTCAGCCTTCAGGAGCAGTCACTGTTCACAAGGCTGGGTGAACAAAGCTCTCCTGCTGCTGGTGGATGTGGCTTGCTGTCTGCCTGTGTTTCCATTCACTCTATGCAAATCCACTGTCCACTCTGCTCGTATGTGGTTGGCTGCCTGGCTGATGTTCCAGCTCCCAGAAGACACAGCCAACTGACTGGATTCGACGCTTAGCTTAGTGTTTTAAAGGCAGGAGAGGAGGGGAGGCAGTATGTGTGAGAGAGAGAGTGACTGGAGTTCTCAAGGGTTGAGACGCTTAGAAACATGAAACCATCAGAAAACAAGCAGCTCTCAGCAGGAGCCGCAGCACCTTGAAGGAAGAATAGCGGCTGGAGGAATCAGCCTTTATCTGAACGCAGGCTAGTGCGACACTCGCAGGATTCAAGCTGCCTGATACACTTACACTCATCTATCCGTCGGGCTTCAGTAAGAGACGGCTGTGCCATCATCCTCGTCCTCCCCTGAAACACTGAAAGTTTCCACGAAGCTCAGGCAGGCAGGCAGGCAGGCAGGCAGGCAGGCAGGCGCGGTGTGGGAGGAATGCTATTATCTCCGGAGCAGCTGCACATCTTGGCACCTTCGGAACGTGCGATCCGGAAGGCTGAAGGGCCAGAACGGAATTTATTTCTAAGCGCCTGGCTTTGCGCTTTGTGGCAGCTTGTAGAAAATAAATTTCATACAGACTTTGTTTTTCTGTTTTTGCTTTGTTTCCACTAATGCAACTGCTGCCTTTCTCATTAGACAAGCGAGTCACTGAATGACGGAGAGCGTCACAGCTAGTCTGTGTTTTTTAAAGCAGATACTCAACGCTATAAAAGAAAGCTGCTACTACTGCCTGCTGCTTTTGGTGTGCTTAGCCCTGCTCCTGATTACTATTGGATCCGGTTTTCCATTGCCATTTTGCCAGTTCAGTATAAGCTTTGGATTCTGGACCTGGATAGCTGCTTCACAGTATCTTCATTTAAGGGAGGACTTTACTGTTGGCTCTAGCTGTTATCACACTGCCTGCTCTCTGCAGTTCCTGGCTGTGAAACGGCTCTTTTGAAATCATACAGGGGCTGGTGTGCAAGGTTACAGTGGGGGGTGAAAAATAGATTATTCTTACATAAATATCTAAAATTGGGGCTTTAATAATTGATATCCTTTTTTTTCCATCACTCGGACTTGGATGAAATGATAGAGCAAAGGGTTATGAATTATGCAATGTCTGGATTATCCTGGAACATAAAGGGAACACATGTATATCCTTGAGAGAGAGAGAGAGGAAAAAAACCCTCATGACTGTCAACACATATAAAGATCCTGCACTTTCTCCCTCCCAGTACAGCCCTGTCCAGTGGCCTTAGAGGAAGTCTGCCTTTAGACTGACTATCTCTGGCTGTCGGTGGGAGCTTGTTATGATGAATACATGACTGGAAGAAATCCGGAGTGGGCTGAGCTCACACTGCACACGTGCATCTGCTGCTGCTGAAACTGGAGACCTGTGGGGGAGAGCCTCTTTTGACACAGAAGGGCGATCAGCAAGAGGAGCTACAAAGTGGAAAAGCTCTTGCACCGAATGTACAGGACAGTTTAGCGCTCTGTGTCTCTCTCTGCATCTCTCAGCCTTGGAGAGACTGCCACACTGCAGAAACAGATGGGACTAGGAGGCAGACGAAAGGAAACGATCAGATGGAGGGATTTCAGAAAATGCCGTAACGCAGAGCGAAACAAAAGAAGCAAGGAAGGAAGACAAAACAGCCCTCCAACGTTACCCTGCAGTGATAACCGTCTGTATTGAAATCTCATCTGAGAAGTGGTTTTATTTGGGAGAGACCTGTCTGGTCTACCTCCTACAGTTATCAGTGTTTACAGTTTGAATAGGTAGACCTGTGGATAGATCTGTGTTTTGTTCTCACATAGTGGCTGACGTGAGTGATACTCTGCCCTGGCAGCCCCTGGCACGTGATTGCAAAGCCACTCTCTTCAGGCTCCTCGGAAGGTGACGGATGTCAGCTTGGCGCGTGCTCGTGTTTCTATCTGCCCCCTCCGTGGCAGCAAGATAACTTCCCAGGGTCTCCCCAAGCAGGAGGGACCCTGATTTGTTTCGCGAGAGAGCGTGCTTTCTGTGCACTCTGCCGCTCTGACTGGTAAACATGGACGACTCGAGCATACTGCGAAGGAGAGGGCTTCAGGTAAGAAGAAACACAAGCTGGGATATTGGTGCTTATTTGAACTTGCTTTTAGTGTTTGCAGTAGCTGAATGGGGGGCTAATCTGTGTGCTAAAGGGCTGACAAATCCCAGCTCAGACCCTTCATTACCGTGAGACCCTGGGGAGGGGAGGGCAGGGCATCAGGTCAGTTCTACTCCCTTTGCCTTTTTGTTTTAATAACACTAGAGTATCTGAAGGCTTCAGTATAGTAAGTGCTGGTAACAAAAGTGTGCTTCCACAGTGTCTAAGCAACCGCTGCACTGTATGAACAAATAACTTGCTGTAGTATAGCTTTCCCACATAGACCTCTTTGAGAGTCTGTGTGGAAGATCACTTCTATCCAGATACAGCATGGCTCATCGGCTCAGATCATTCGTTTGTTGAATGAAACCCGATATGTAAAAGTTAACAGGGAGTACAGAGGGTCAGTTTACTCCAAATTGTCTTTAGTATGTTTTTTCAGATAGTAGAAACGCGTCCAATAAAGTTACCAAGCCAGAAATAAACAGCTCAGACATTGAATTTAGGTGCTTGTAGTGATTTAGTCTAAAATTGTTTATAATTTTTAAAGTTTTAGAATTTTTTTTTTTTTTTTTTTTTCTTTCAAAATAAGAATGCGTTAATGACGTTTTGGAGTAAATAGCTTTAACTATTTATCTGCTTGTGTCTTAAAAGCCTGTACACCAGACAGCATGCAGACCTGACCTCTGCATAATGACTAAACTGAAACGGGACGAGAACAACCTCTTTTCTTATTTGTTTTCACTTTCAGCAGTACATTTGTGAAAACACAACGCGATGAACCCGCACGGTTAACATTTTGCCGTCCCGGTTAGAATTTGCATTTGTAGGACGAGGTGGAAAAGCTGAATCATATTTAACAAAAACAGTATGATGAATTAGTGCCTTTTGTTAGACTGTTGCATTTACATTTTTTTTTAATGGAAAGAATACAGTACAAGGAGACTCTTCAATCTGCTCCTGCACCAAGCAGGTGTCCTTTGATAATGTTGATGGAATCGGAACAGGAAGGGTTTAGGTCAGCCCTGCAGCCCTGTCCAGTCTGTGCGCTGTGTGCAGTATGGGTGGTGGAATGGGGTAGGGGAGGGAGGGCACATTTCTGACTGGGAGCCTTTTGTAAAAGGCTGTGGTTTCCAGGGATATTTGGGGCTCAGCTGCTGGCAATGCTGTCTCGTCATTAAGTGTCATTTAGGACATTCAGTGTTGAGACTGCATTTACAGGAGACAACAACATCTAGAAACGGCTATTGCAACCAGGTGCCGTGCCCAAGGGGGTTTGACTTGCTCTGCAGGGATATGCACCCCTCCTCAATGATGCACTGCCTACAGGGAACTTGTGTTGGGGGTGGAAGTCAGCAGCTACAGCTGTCTGTCTCTACTGTATACCAACCCCTGGGGCCATCGCATTGGAGGCTCTTCCTAGTTAAGCATCTGCTATGAGTCTTGGATACAGAAGCACTCGCCAACCCAGCTTCTACCAACGAGCAGAATTTAACAGAATCGGAGATGCTGTTAGATGGACATCCCATTTGCATTTGCTGCATTCATTTTTTAATTTTTTTTGTCCAGCCCTTATATATTGTGTAGTAATTTTTTTTTTAGGTTATTATTAATTTTTCCCCCCTCCAGGACATTTCCAAAAACCTGATGCTCTCATCACACAAGAGCGCTGTGTAACTAGAAACAGGAGGGTGCAGGCGGTCAGTCCCTGATGGCGTTTTATTTATTCATCTTCATATCCCCTGCAGCAATGTGTTTGAACTGGCTCTCCCATGCAGCAGTGGTCTGTAATAGAGGATGTTCCTGCTCCAGTCATCTGCACTGGTGCTACTGCAGAGTACAGGTTTCGCTAAGGAGCAATTCTAGAGTCAAAGCTTTTGAATAGAGTGGCCATTGACGCACAACCTCATTCAAGCTGGTAATTATTCAAACTGCTCACATCGGAGCTCTCTTTGAATTAGATCAGCCAGTCTGTCAATGAAGAAAAGCTAACAAGATGGCTTGTTATTAAAGCTACATTGTAACTAAAATGACTCTCGTCTGGCAGGCATAGTTCAAACGATTCAGTGATCAGTAAAAAAAAAAAAAAAAAAAAAAAGTTCTGCACTTGTTCAGACCGGGAGAGCTCACAGCAGAGGATCAGACACTCATTTTGTGGTTGCTCCAAATGAAGAGAATCATCTTACAAAATAGCTTTTGAACATATTTGTATAATATCTGCTTCATTCCCTTGCAAAGTTGCATTAATTTAATCTAACCGTGTGCACTGTACAGATCCGCAGTACACCAGAGAATTCAAGTGTTTCTGTGCTAGGATGATGCATGTGTTTGATGTGCCTTGTCCCCACCAGGCTTTCTTATTTACTGAAGTTATTAAAATGTCATGTTATTAGTGTGGTGCATTGAACCCGTTGAACAGTTGCATTGACCCGCTGGGTTAGGAACCTTTTAACACTGTCTGATTGCTTCCAGCTTTTTTTTAGCAGGTGAGGAGCTTTATAGAAAGCCATAGACTGCTGTTATTTTTCAAAGGCTTTGCTGCTTTGCGACATTGTAAAACACAGCGGCAGCCTCCTTGTATTGGAGTGTTTACCCCATGGCCAGCCTGGCGTCATGATAACTCAGTATCTCATTTATATGGGAAAGGTGCTCTAGTTTCCAGACCCCTAAATGGACAGTGAGAATTGTTTGTTCTCACAGTCTTTCATTTGGTATTGAAAATTCCTGTGCGATTTGGATAAACGAACGTCACCAAGGCTCTCATTCACAGCACGGCACACAGTGGTGCTGAATGAGTGACTGATTGGAAATCGGGTTGACCCGAACATAACTAAGCACTTGTCACATCGCTACTGTATAACTCGCCACTACAAACCTTGGCCCCAAGTCTCGCAATCTCAGGGTTATTGCAGAGTGAAAAAGTAGAATTCACGTCATAAAGAAATAATTCCTGCACTTTATCTGTGTGTTTGTCATCTCCTGGAAGCTTTTTATTTTTTTACCATCTGTTTGGTTTGAAGCTGTATCGCTACCTGAAGCAGATCTATCTCTGTCGGCATCTGGACACGCTTGGATAAGCAAAGTATTCATTAACGCATGGCAGGGAACTTGTGTGATCATTTTAGGCCTACGGAAAAACCAAGCATTATTACCAACCTATCACAGTAATGTTTTGCAAGGTAAATTGTGCAGGTCGCAGCTGAAATGATTCATTCATGGCAAATAATCTTTATTAAAAGCCTGTAATGTTGTAGGGTATTAAACAGCTATGTGTAGCAATTAGTAAATATCTTTTAAAATATCCACTGGCTACTGCAAGAAATAAATAAACTTGTCACAAACAGTGCACAAGCTTTGTTTTTAAGCTTGACCATACAGCCAGTACATTTGTTTCAAACAGGGTTACGGTGTCAAATATTTTGATAACTGTTGTGAGAGAATGAAGATGCCCATGCTTTTAGCCAGGTCAGTTGAAATGCACACAGCAGCTGGTTAACTCTGCGGTTTGAGACCAGCCAGGGTTTTAAACATGCAATCCAAAAGCTGGTGCAGGCTCATTCTCACCTCGGGGCAGTGTGTTTGGATCCAAACCTTACAGGTGGACAGTCGTCGCTTCCAGAGTCTCTGAAGGAAAGCTACTGCTGCTCAATCCCAGGTGATTAGGTCAGGTTGATAGAATAGTGTTTACAGCAGCAGAGAGGCCAGCAAAGAGTGGCTTTGCACAGTTAAAGGACAGCTGCACTCATGAGTCTCAAAGGGGCCCGCTATCCACTAACTAAGGGATAATAAAAACCGCACCTGCGACATCTCTGCTCCGGGGATGGTAAGTGCATCGGATTCACTTGCAATAACTGGAATGGGTCTGCTTGTGACTGGCAGCTTATGGTGTTGTTTTCCCTCACACACTGCATGGCAAGTGGCATATCCCTCGAATGACTTTCAAGGCAGTGTTCTTTTCATAAATCATTTGTGCTTGAGTGAGTTTGGACAGGAGATGCGCGAGGGTGGTAGATTGTACCTGAAGGAAGGATGTAGCGTGGAATTGGAAACCACTCCGCAGGGAATGGGACAACCAGGGCGGTCTGAGCGCTGTAAAGCTGGGAGGTGGGAGCTAGGCTCTGAGTTCAGCTCCCGTGTTGCAGAAGTAATGGACTCCTCGTACCTGGGTGCTTGTGTGAGTTTTCTAGTTTATTTGTTTTAAATCTGTTCTATCACGTGCAGTTTGCATAGTGTTACATAATCACATTAAAACATTTCCAGTTGCTCTGAGAGATCGGCCCCCCTAAAGGATATTTTGCTGGTCTGTGTACCGAATGAATAAGCGACCATTAAACTGAAATGAGTAAAAGGATATCACCCATGCGTATGCATTAAAGAACTGCAAAAATCATTCAGAAAATATAAAGTATTTATAAACCATTCCTTATCTATTATGAAAAAAAGATGGTTTTAATCTCTACTGTTAATAACAGACACTTACACAAGAGCTGTTTTGAAAATACATAATGAACCCCTTAGGGGATGTGAATCTTAAAGGGTTCCCTCCTGGGGAGATATTACACTGAAACCTAAAGAAATCCATCTTGTACAAAACAAAGGAAAACATGCTACTTTTTATGGTTTACTTATGCTTTCAACATTGGGTAATAAGCGGTGTGTGAATGGAGTGTTGCAGTGAATGAAGCACAGCCCCTGACATTATGAACACTGAATACTGTGCTTGGCAGCATGAGGGCGTCCATTCAATCCCTCACCTTGGGGAAAAAAAGACAATCCTTTAAGCCGTTAAGCATAATTTCAAGCCTGCGGTCCTTTGTGTTCTCCCCCTGCTCTGTAAAGCCTTGAGCTTTTGTTTAACTGTAATTGACTGCTGAACGCGGCCCCCAGCTCATCCTTGAGTTGTGCTCCATTGTCTGTCTAACTAACCAGTGCAAAGCTGGCTAATGAGCCAAGTGAGGCAAGCTGCATGTTTCAGAGATGATGACTACTGCAGAGTTGCACTGGGCACAGTAAGCCTTTTGAGCTGATGATCAGTACCCACGAGTTAGTGCTGCTGCAGAGGTGTTGATAGTTCAAATGTTGAAACGTTATCCAAGGTCTGGTCTTGTATAACCAATTGGGTGTCCTGTTTTTTAAAATGTGGGTAGAATTGTGAATGTAACTGGAGAAGCATCATCCAGGAAAATTGTGTAGCCACAAATATGCACTATTTAGGATTTCAAACAATGTACACAAAAGCAAAGTAATGACTGGTTTTAATGTTCCCAGTGTTCTGGTCATGCATGTATGTACATGCATGTAGGTTATTATTATTTTAGTCCATTAAAAGGCATGCATGTAAATATGGAAATCTGGTAATAACAAGACTCGCTGCAGCAGCCCAGAGGAGGGCATTTCTAAAGCTGGGATGTTAAGGGATTTGTTGCATTCGGTTTCCTGTCACATGAGAGAAATAAAACCCCATTAACACAATAATGGGAACTGTTCTGTCTGTGTTCAGTTTGATTTAATTTAAATCCTGAATGCAAATCTCAGTAAGTCTTGGCATTAAAACATTTGGCAGCTAAATGCATGTTGCTACTGAATGCTGTGAATGCTGTTCTGTAACCACCAGGCAGGGTTCTGCACACTAAAGTGTATTTTTCCTATGATTTATTCAAACGTATTTGAGGGGTGCATTTTTTTGTTGTTGTTGCAATGTACTGCAAGCACTAGTGATGTTTCATGGCTAACTATACAGTAGCTGCCAACCAATGGTCAACTTACATTCCACCCATAACTATAAAACATTCAATAAGGCTACATAGTGGGGATCGAAATAAGACTCCTAAGATGTGCAGTTTCACCCATTCCAGGTTTTACTACAAGCTTGATTAGCCACAGTGTACAGGTAACAAGCTCAGGTGTGTCTTATTAAACTCATAGTAAACCAGCAATGGATCAATCTGCTAGGCAACAAGAGCCTTATTTCCATCTCTGAATAATGAAAGAATATTTATATACTTCTAATTTGAATCGGTTTTCATTGAATTCAATAAGTTCTGTTTCAGTATTTCTTAACTTACATTCCAATATGCTTTCTGTTCTCAGATAATATGAGATATCAGAAGTCCCTAGATTAGGACATTATCACACCCTTCTCTGGTCTTCCATTGTGTGCAATTAATACATTTTGACTTTATCAGGTGTCTGGTGATAACCAGGGTGTTGGTACTGTAGCTTTGGCAGACGAGTGCGTCATTCCAGGGCTTTAAATGCAAACCCTGCAGCCTGCCCAGGAGATTGTCCTAATGCACAATGATGAGTACCAGTAGAGTAGGCCAGCGAGCAAGCCCTCGTTCTAGTTCTTTACAGGGCACATTCCCAATTGGCTTGCTATTTATAATGAATGAAACCATTTTCTGTGTTTAATCCCTCAAAGGCTGTATATATATGTAAGTGGAGCAGTTACCTAACTTGATGGCAGCGGTTTCTAATTAAATCACTGAGCACACTTGCATATTCAGAAGTGCAGTAGAAAGGCTGATTCAGGGCAGCCAGTGGACCTGATTGCTCGCCTGACAGCACTGTGATTGTTCTGATGCTGCTGAGACCGGATCATCTTGCTGTGCCAAAACAGGGGAGCAGCCAAACAAGCTCTCTGCACATTTCTACTGTTTTAATGCTTGTCACATAACACACGATCACTTGACAAAGGCGGCTTCTTGTCAATGGTTATTTTGGTAGCATTTTAGATGACGGGGCACACGTAACAATGTCATAACATTGTAATAACTGTAATACGTGTGTGCTTGCATGGGTTTGGCTGTACCATGCTGTTACATCGGGTATCACGCCCATTTCCACTTTACACAATACTCTGCTCAGTTGTTACAATGCAATTATGTGACGAGATATGCACCTGTAATCTAAAGTGCTTGCTTTAGTTTTATTAACACATGTATAGCTTCTGTTCCAAAATTAGCAATTCCTGTATCAGTGACTTCATGGGAATAGCTGGCTTTGACATTGACCATTTACTACTGTATAAGTCACAAACTCACCAGAATGCCGTCTGCATTAGGATTCGGTTTGGGTTTGCTGTCATGAGTTTACTTGGTAATTAACTGTCCTCGGTCACGTCATCTAAAACAGCTGTGCCATGGAAAGAAAATTACAGGGGGGATGCTCCTAGAATTGGAGAAGGAGGAGGTGTCGGGGGGGCTGCTCAGCTGCAGAACACCTGGGCAGTGCATTCCGATGAACAGCATTCTGCAATCCGAAACATCTAGAATGTATCTGTTGTTCCCAATTATGTATGAATGTCTAAAAAAAAAAGAACTGTAAGCATAGCAACCTACATTTTTATTTTTGTATTCAGTGTTTTTTAAATGAAGTGGAGTGTAAGTCCTTGTAATGATTTTATTCGGTGAAGTGTGGCATGATGGTGTGCACACCTTTTATTTCTTTTATTTTTGTCCTGGTGTGGGGTTGTTACTATTCACATAACTACAGTAGATGTGCCCTTTGTTTTCTGATCTCCTGCTATGATGGGTGGCAGATGAGGTCCCTACGAGTGCCGTGCTGTGATGTGCATTGCAGGCGCAGCAGGTGGGACTCTGCATTATTTGTCCTAGTTAGTTTTGCCCAGCATCAGGCAGGACATGAACCGATTATCTAAGAAGCAGGCCTGGTCTTTGGTTCAGCTACTCTTCCAATTCGCTGCACGCATATCCATCCAGAATCGCCAAGCTTCCTGTAGTCCTAATTCCCATATACTGCAGAGTTACATGTAAACCTACACTGTCTGGCCACTTTATTAGGACCTGTCTACTTTAGTGGAATTGGCATTCCTCTGAACCAGTTAGCGACGGACAGAGGGGGAAGAGAGGGTTATACAGGCTTGTCAAGTCTGAAATATTAATGACTCTGTGCATTGTTGTCCCTTGAGACACCTTTCAGTACCTTGTGGAGTCTATGCCACGTCAATTCAAAGCTGTGATCTTGGCAGCCTAATCGTTGGGCTCTGAGCTCTGAGATGCTGGAGCTTTGCAGATGTGGTCAAAATCTGCTCTGCTGGAGCGTACTGTGTCTCCCAGTGACATGCAGCCAACTACACCTTCAACGATCACTGTAAATGCAGACATCATTTCATTAGTTGCCTGGTGCAAAATGATACAGACTCTCATCACCTACGTACTGTACAGAGACACCAGAACAAATCGGGATAGTATCCGATGCATCCCACAAGCACTAGATACGAGCAGTCGTACAGTGAATTCCAGTGGCTGGTTTATTAACCTTAGCCCCGCCCTCCAACCACTCAGCTATATTTCCCACACTGACTCTGGGCATGCTCGTGTCAGTGAATTAGCTGTGGGAGATGACATCAGCCTTTATCCTTAGGAAGAGCAGATGGAGAAACACATGAATATGAGGTCATCCTGGATATGACAGACAGCGGAATGTGGGAGAGATTGAACGGCAGTGTTGATTCCATTAGGTTAAGTAAGGACTCCAGTGCTGTAGCTGGGAGTGCATGAATAAAATCAGGAAATAATGGAAATAAAGTAATGTAGGGTAAACCCTGGGTGTTGAATTTGTATTAGGAATTCAGTAGTCTGTGAAAACCCAATAGTTAAGCTGTAGGGAAACTAAGCATTTCCCAGGAATGGAAATATGATTCCCATTGCATAGCAATTTGATCCTTTCCTGGTTTAATAAGACACACCTGACCTTTGTCACCTATACACTGTGGCTAATCGGGCTCATCTTAAAACCTGCTGTGCAATAGGAATCTTATTAGCATCCCTGCATTTGCTGTTTTGGGGAATCTGTACAGCTCCATAATCTAAACATAGATATCAAACAGTATATCATTCAAACTCAAGCTTCGTTTTCAGTTTTTAGAACTGCTTTTGGGTATCCTACATGCGTGGCTCTGTGTAAGTTTGTCTTATTTTCCATTTATCATCATTGTAATACAAGATCACGAAAACCCATTAACGTGTCTGAGACAGTGTGCATTACAATGTACAGTGTCTGAGGCAGTGTGCATTACAATGTACAGTGTCTGAGGCAGTGTGCATTACAATGTACAGTGTCTGAGGCAGTGTGCATTACAATAGCAGCAGTGTGGAGTAGTGGTTAGGGCTCTGGACTCTTGACCGGAGGGTCGTGGGTTCAATCCCTGGTAGGGGACACTGCTGCTGTACCCTTGAACGAAGGTACTTTACCTAGATTGCTCCAGTAAAAACCCAACTGTATAAATGAGTAATTGTATGTAAAAAAAAAAAAAAAAAGTGATATCTTGTAACAATTGTAAGTCGCCCTGGATAAGGGCGTCTGCTAAGAAATAAATAATAATAATAATAATAATAATAATAATAATAATGTACAGTGTCTGAGATGGTGTGCATTACAATGTACAGTGTCTGAGGCGGTGGGCATTACAATGTATTCGGCAAGAGGCTGAAAGACCACTGCTTCAGTAGAACTCGTGCGAGGCTGTATTGGAAGTGAGAAGTGGGTCATTGTTGTGTCAGTTTGAGTCTGAGTCTGGAGTGACTATCCTAGACATTGTGTGTGATGATCATTGCTTTCTCTGGGCTGTGGAAGAGGAGGGGTGTCGATAGGGTGGGGCGACTGTTTCATTATACGAGAATAAAAATGTCAATGAAGCATAAAAAATTAATTTTCAACTGCTAATTTTAATTAGCAGTTGAAAATTTAACACACTGTAATTATGCAGAACTTCTCTGAAATGGACGGATCACTTCGAATTGATTAGCACTGTCTCTGCTCCGAGAAGCACAATACTTGCACAACGCTAAATGCGAGTATTCTTCTGCTTCGTTAACGGCACAATAGCTCTGTAATTAACACATCATTTGGGCAAGGGAGTGCATACATAACATGGTCTGATGATTAATTCACTTCAGTGCTGAGCATAAACCAGCAGCAAAACAGCAGCAGAACAGTATGGACGTCTCCTCTTAACCTATTAAGTACCATGTAATTTGATACCTTCCAAATCAACATGCTACCAGTCTAAACGTTGTCCATCTTTTAGAAGTGTGAAATGACAGACGTATTTGCAACATATATTCTCAACGTCCTATTTTGAGGAATTTCAAGTTGGACATGTTCCCGTAATCAAACCAGTGAAATTTCACACCAGCTATGAAGCTCAACACATAGAAAATGGAGCTTCATCATCACTGTGGATAGGAAACACACCAAGAAATTGAACCTTTTTAGGCTTTGTTTTTTTTTATTTCATATTGGGGCGTCTAACAATATAGTTTAAAGGAAACATTTTAAATAACAGGTAGATGCCAGATAAAAATGCTCCACAAAATGACAAAGTATGGCATTTAATGGGTTGAAGCTGTTCATTTTTCCCAGCCCCCCCATCAATGAGGAAGATGCGCCCTGCCCAAGGTGGGCATATCCTCTTTTGTTTCCACTGATTCTTTGTGCCAGCTTGCAGCACACCTAGTGTTCTGATGGAATCAAAACTGGTACCATGAGCTTCAAGCTTCATGTGTGTGCCCCCACTGGCGCATGTTAGATAAACACCTGTTCTTGGATTTTATATTAAAACATTATCCTGTGAACCAGTATCAAGGCCGTTGAATGCAAAAGACAAAACGTACTGTAGGGTTTGACAGCCCACTCCAGAGAGAAGGGTTTGACAGCCCACTCCAGAGAGAAGGGTTTGACAGCCCACTCCAGAGAGAAGGGTTTGACACCCCACTCCAGAGAGAAGGGTTTGGCACCCCACTCCAGAGAGAAGGGTTTGACAGCCCATTCCAGAGAGAAGGGTTTGACAGCCCATTCCAGAGAGAAGGGTTTGACAGCCCATTCCAGAGAGAAGGGTTTGACAGCCCATTCCAGAGAGAAGGGTTTGACAGCCCACTCCAGAGAGAAGGGTTTGACAGCCCACTCCAGAGAGAAGGGTTTGGCACCCCACTCCAGAGAGAAGGGTTTGGCACCCCACTCCAGAGAGAAGGGTTTGGCACCCCACTCCAGAGAGAAGGGTTTGACAGCCCACTCCAGAGAGAAGAGTTTGATAGCCCACTCCAGAGAGAAGGGTTTGATAGCCCACTCCAGAGAGAAGGGTTTGGCATCCCACTCCAGAGAGAAGGGTTTGGCAGCCCACTCCAGAGAGAAGGGTTTGGCAGCCCACTCCAGAGAGAAGGGTTTGGCAGCCCACTCCAGGGAGAAGGGTTTGGCAGCCCACTCCAGGGAGAAGGGTTTGGCAGCCCACTCGAGAGGGAAGGGTTTGGCATCCCATTCCAGAGAGAAGGGTTTGGCAGCCCACTCCAGAGAGAAGGGTTTGGCAGCCCACTCCAGGGAGAAGGGTTTGGCAGCCCACTCCAGAGAGAAGGGTTTGGCAGCCCACTCCAGGGAGAAGGGTTTGGCATCCCACTCGAGAGGGAAGGGTTTGGCAGCCCACTCCAGGGAGAAGGGTTTGGCAGCCCACTCCAGAGAGAAGGGTTTGGCAGCCCACTCCAGGGAGAAGGGTTTGGCAGCCCACTCCAGAGAGAAGGGTTTGGCACCCCACTCGAGAGGGAAAGGTTTGGCAGCCCACTCCAGAGAGAAGGGTTTGGCAGCCCACTCCAGAGAGAAGGGTTTGGCAGCCCACTCCAGAGAGAAGGGTTTGGCAGCCCACTCCAGAGAGAAGGGTTTGGCAGCCCACTCCAGGGAGAAGGGTTTGGCAGCCCACTCCAGGGAGAAGGGTTTGGCAGCCAAGTGTTATATATGCAGGGTGAGAGGAGAATATGCAGATCAGAATTTAAAGGCTAAATATTGTGATTGTGGTGGTGGTGTTGTAATGGTACTGTAGTAAGCAGGGGCTGAGGCAGCATGCTCTACTGGCTGTGTGACTCCTCTCTGTCTTTCTGGACTGTGAAGCAGGGTGGCAGTATGATGTCTTTCTCTCTCTCTCTCTGTCTGTCTGTCTGTCTGTCTCTCTCTCTCTCTCTCTCTCTCTCTCAAATTCAAATTCAAATTCAAATAAAAAAACAATCTCTCTCTCTCTCTCTCTCTCTCTCAAATTCAAATTCAAATAAAAAAACAATCTCTCTCTCTCTCTCTCTCTCTCGCAAATTGATCCCAGAAGGATTTGCCCCCCCCCCCAGTCATTAATTTCTAATTGCACTACCATTGTGGTTTTAATCTGAAATTGTGTCCTGCTATCACTGTCCGTCAGTGGGTTTGATCTACAAGCCTGGTGTGTATTCCTTCTTTGCAGTCATCTGTCTCGCATTAAATAACCCTCACTGTTCTTGTCAAGCTCCTGGTTGATCAGCGCGCTTAGAGCGCCTGTGGTTTGAGTAATTGGTCTATTTTCCTGTCGCTCGATTGTGGTGCCTGTGTAGATGAGGTGTGGTTTGCCCTGTATTGCAGTGTTTTATTATTTGGTATAGTATAAACAGATGATTGTATTACCTCACGGTCAAGCTAAGAGCCAAAGAATGAACTGCACACACGCTCTTTCTTTCAGGGCTGGATACTCCACAGTTTAATTTAGTTTAGATTTGAATTCTTGTTTACAAATCTAACCGAATGTAGAGGTATAGCACACTATAGTGTCAGTAAGTAACATTTCATTATTTCACAATTAATGGGTTGTGTCTCCCGTAGCTAATAAAACATGTAATAGATGATATTCCGTGTGGATGTATTTAATTATTATTACTACTGTATCTCCCAGGACTTTATGATCATGAATAACACATGATCTAATAAAATGTAATGTAATGTATATCACTGGTTAATGAAGCACTGGTGGGGTGTCTGCATTTCCAGCGGATATGCAGAGTGCGGTGTCGCAGGTTCTGCTGTGTGGGTTGATGCTGCTTGAGGATATTGCAATCCATAATTAGCTCTCTGTTGTAAATGGCACAAGTTTACAGAGGACTGTACTGCATATTGTTTTAGTGGGCAGTCGCATGCTGATAGGTTGTGGTGACGCTGTGAGCGCTACAGTCCGTGTTTCTCAGTAAATATTGCATGACGTTTTTATGAAAGGCCGCAGTCCGTTTCCTAAATGATCCTTCTGTTTTACAGTTCTTAATGCTTGTGATCTCACAGTATTCAATCGTACAGCTGTGCAACAGCAGGGATTGAAATAAGACTTTAAGGTTTTACTAAGAGCTTGATAAGCCACAGTGTATAGGTAACAAGCTCAGGTGTGTCTTATTAAACTCCAGAAATGGATCACACTGCAGTGCAATGGGAGTCTTGTTTCCACCTGTCTCCTGACTTGGAATCCCTATCGAAGTAAGTGGGGTGGTCCGTTCCACTGTCATATAATGTGTCCTGTATGATTCTGATAACAAACCTTTGCAGAATCGGATGCTTTCATAGCAGTAGGTTTGATGTGAATGAATTGGAAGCAGTCTGAACAGTAAAAGCAGCACAGTGCAGTAACTGTCCACACGGCCCGGGCTGTGTGCTCCAATGCCACAGCTTGCTCTCCAGCAGATGGGACTGGAGTAGATCTCAGCACAGTGATGTTGGGCATGGACAGTGCCAGCAGGCTGACACAGTGCCACAGATGGTGCTCGTTTAATAACTGCAATTTAGGATTTCGTGCACCAGCAAGCATAGAGATTCATTTTCTCCCTGTCATAGATTTATATAAATCTACTGTGTTGGACTCTTATCAAGCTCGGAGGTCTGGACCGTATGCTATTTTTAAAGTGAAAAAAATGAAAGAAAAAAAAATCAACCTGTTAATTCCTCTCTCCTGAGTGATTGCTGTCACGATAGATATCCGCCTGTTAGCACAGGCTGAATTAAGTTTGTGAGGTCTGTAATCTCTAACTTCCAGGCACGTCAGTCATTCTGTAATAAACTTGGTGAAAGACTTGCTCTGTTTGTCTTGCACTGTCTGTGTTTTTAAATATTTATTTGCTAATGACAAATCCGAAATAGAGATTTTATCAATACAAAAAAAAAAATTACCCACTTGCTAGGATGCATACAGAAGCAGTATAGGATAGCTGCCGGGGAGCAAGGTGCTGATGTCATTGCCGGTAGTACTTAACAGACTGTTGCATTGCATCATGGCTGTTGCAGGATGATGTCATTGCATTGCATAATGAGCAAGAAAAACAGCAAGAGTGCTGCAACTGGAGGTGACGTGTTCACACAAGAGGTGCTTTGATTTTTTTAGAAATGTCATCCAACAACTAGAACACAAGGTTCTCAAAATGACCTATAATAGTTACAGTATTTGCCCTAAGTGGAGACTACCTGCAGTACAGTCAGAAGATAACTATCTCAGTTCACGTCAAATCAGTCCATCAGTTTGGCGAGATTCAGACCTTGTGCAGCGCTGTTTGCTTGATTATCCTGGTTTAAGCTAGTCTGACTCAGTTCCCCATCTCCCTAATTAAATTGCCCTGCACTTTGGCATGCTGTCATGCTGGATAGATGTATCCATTGTGCAGATTTGCTTCTTGCTGCTCGGGTCCAGCCTGTCACTCAGGCTAATTTCATTTTCTTTCCTCTTAAAATTAATTTACGGCAGGGTTTGTGAGATTGTGCAGGGTGCCCCTCCTCCCGGAGACGCTGGCAGTAACACAGAGTGATATGTGATTATCTTAAATAACATGCTCCTCCATACGTAATGCAATCAGTCTAGAAGGGATCTATTTTAATTAGAAAGCTCAGTCTGGTATTAGATATGGGACGAGACACATTCCTCTTCCAGATTCAATCTATAGTCGTGCATGTGTTTCGTGCTTGTCCTTGTCGATACAGCGCACACATGTTCGATTGCACAGTGTATTGTGTAGCCTTCAGTAATGGACAGTCACATATAAGCATAGGCACTGGCTGTGAGCTTTATTCAGTAATGCACCAGGTCTCTAATCTGGGATATACAGCACAGACTGTGAAGATGTTGCTCTTACATTGAAGCTTTGCCTTCCATTCTCTGTCCCCCAGTGGATAGGGCATGCAGCTCTGCTACAGGTACAGCAGTGCAGAGTCTTCAGTGAAAGCAGCACTCTGACTTCTGCATGTGTGCAGCAGCTGGTTCAGTGCAGCAGCTTCCTTTGACACTGGCACTCTGTGGCATGCTGGGATTTGCAGATTTATACGGGAAAAAATAGTTATGCTATTTACACACTCGGCGTAGGTGTAGAAAGAAAGGAGCTGAAGATTTCAATCAGTTCTTAATTCCAACACACAAACACACCTGCCTGGACATCAGGGTTAGGGGTAGGACCATTGAAGGATCGGGTTTAGGGCAGTTCATTGTATTTTTGACCATTCGATATTGTTGAAAAAAACATATTGCCTTCAGAGTGTCAGCAGCAATCTCACTCTCCATCAAAACGTTCACTGTGTCTGTGTCCGTTACGAAAACAGAGCTAAGTTGGATAAGTTGTAAGTGGTGTGTGGGGGTCTTTCCAGCAGCTCCTGCCCCCGCTGTGCTTCGTGCTGATAGCGGAGTGTGGGTGGAGATGGGGGTACAAGGTGACTGGGGAGTGCTCTGTGATCAGCTTGGTGGAGTTCTGAGCCGTACTTGTGTTTCCGTGGGCAGCACGGAGGTGTTCCACAGTGTATTCCCTCCAGTGAAGAGCCATGGGAGGCTTGCTCTGGTGTCCCTCTGAACTCCAGAACAGAGAAACTCTCCTGACCCCAGCCTCTGCTCTCTGTCACTTCAGCTGCCCTTTCTGCTCTGACTGGCTGCCTGAGACTATTTTTATTTATTTTTTACTCTGTTAACAAAAAATAACTAATAACAGATACAAATTACCACCACCATAAAGTATAAGCCTGCTCTTTCGCACACTTTGTTCCACCAAATGTTTATTGTCTTCAGTGGTAATGCGGGCAGGGTTAATATAGTGACCCAATGTTCAGATAATTTCAAATGGACTCCGTTGTATTGTATTGATATTCTAACTAGAAGAGTGCATTGCTGTTGGTTACCTTGAGCAATAACAGTGCAGTCTGTCTGAGTGAACACAGAATACAGGATGCTCCTCACATGAAAGTGACAAGCCTTTAAAAACACTTGTGGAAGTAAAGAAACGCAGAGAGGACCGGGCGTCTGACCTTGGGAGAGAGCGGAGCTGAGATCTGCTGAATTTTATCCTGATGCCAACTGTGCCAAATTCATAACCATCAAATAAGAAATTAAAAAAAACAAAACATAATAGACTATATGTATATCATGTATTTATTTTTTTAATGGTAGTTGCTAAACTAGAAACAATAACAAAACACAGAAGAGTATCCGCCACCTTTTTGCATTCTTTCTTTGCTCTTTTAATAAAAAGCTACTTTATTTATGGCTATGACAGTATGAAAGTTTAAGCTTTCCTTTAATAGAACCTGCTTTATTTGGACTCCTGGTGAAGTTCCATTCTGTGTGTCTGGAATTCTCAGAAGAGTCGTTGTTTGGTTCATGTGTGTATAATCAGAGAAGAGCTGGAGGGAAGACAGAACACTTTTCACATGTGTATGAAGCTGAATGGTCCTCTTGTGGACCAGGAGGGGTGAGGGGGCCCCCGAAACCCCATTTCAGTATTTCAGTTCAACATTAATGCTTTGTTATTATGCAATGGGAAAGCAGGGAACTCAATACCCTTTAAATGAAAGGAGGGTTCAGGTGGAGGGGAAAGTGACTGACTTCACATAAAATAATCTGCTGTTGATGGAATAATGAATTGGACTACAAGATGTTTTTAAATATGTTGTAATCCTGTGGCCATAATGTCAGCTGTTGTGCGAGTCAAGAATCCTCTAGCCAGGGACACAAAAGCCACCTGGATTATGTTAGTAAATATTATTAACAGACCATATGGCCTGCCCTGTCTTACTCAGTATCACTGGTGTCTGTGACGGCAAAGTACAGTGCTGACACCTAGTGGTTCAACTGTGCAGCTTTGCTAACCACAATACAGCAAGCAAAGAGGCACTGAAGTGCTTGCAGATCGACTGGGGACTGTGTGCAACAGGTACAGCAATGCCACATTTCTGTATGCTCCGGGGCTGAATATTAACTACACTGATTTCTCAATAGTTCACCTTGATATTGAGGAAGCTCTGTCATTTGGTTCATTTACTGTTTGGCCAGGTTGCCAGTAAATTGTATAAAAGTCCTATATTTACCTGTGTAAGGGCCCTTTACTAATTCACTGTTTTTCAGTATTTTGAAATATTTCGATGTGTAAGTGAAATATAAAGCAAAATAAAGAGAGAGCACTCCAGTGACTGATTTGAATTCTCCGTCCCTTTTATAAACTGTGTGTCCTATTCAAAATTAACGCAGAGCTTTTTTTTTTTATGTTACTTCAATACCTCTATGTTGTATCACAAAATCTGGATTGTATCATAATTTATTATTTTGGTCACTGTCCATTCCTTCGCTACAGTACCTTGCCCACACATGACACGAGGCACAGTGCCCCCTTATGGACACCTCAGGACAATACCAATAAGCAAATCTGCACATCTCTCATCAGAGATGGAAATAAGACTCCCATTGCATAGCAGTGTGACCCATTCCTGGTTTTATTACGAGTTTAATCAGACCCACCTGAGCTTGTTGCCTATACACTGCGGCTAATCAAGCTTGTAATAAAACCTGGAATGGAGGAAACTGCTATGCAATAGTCTTATTTCTGTCCCTGCTCATACAAGTGCATTGGGACTGAATTATCTATCTTGTATTTGGTTCATACTGCTTTTACAGTTTTCTGGATGTTTGAATATTCATTCTATATCTCTGTTTTTTTTTTATAGAAGGAACTGAGTCTCCCCAGAAGAGGCAGCTTGTAAGTATCAGCTTCACTATTACATTACATACTCTCCTGAAATCTACACTACAATGCTGACAGATTGTTGACTGCTAAACTTTGCTTAATTGTTTTGTTATGCTGTAATTTAATTATTAAAAAATCCACATTTGCTGTTGGTGAGAAAAAAAAAGATGATTTCATGCTGCAAATATTAGAAATACCGGTATGCAGGGTGAAAGCTTTTCTGTAAACACTGATAACGTGCCTTATCCAGAAACATGCTGTGTAAACAACGCAGGGATTTGAAAGAATAAACACTTCAATATTACAGCACTGTGTCTGTTGAAATCTCACTGAAGACATTGAAAAAGAGTAATGACACATAACATGAGTCTACCAGACTAAGAAGCAGTTTCCTTGCATTATGGGATTATGTATGATTACGGGTTCTTTGCTTTTACAGTTACTTCAATTTATTACGTTCTGTAATGTGTATTTCATTTCAGTTTACTCCAAGTGTAGGTTACTGGTGAGTTGTGTCCTTCCACGAGCTAATCTGTGTTAGTGTGTGTTGTTTGTGAGAGAGTTCTTTCACAGTTAATCAGTGTTGTTTGTGAGAGGTGAGAGAGTTCTTTCACAGTTAATCTGTGTTAGTGTGTGTTGTTGTGAGAGGTGAGAGAGTTCTTTCAGTTAATCGGTGTTGTTTGTGAGAGGTGAGAGAGTTCTTTCACAGTTAATCTGTGTTAGTGTGTGTTGTTGTGAGAGGTGAGAGAGTTCTTTCAGTTAATCGGTGTTGTTTGTGAGAGGTGAGAGAGTTCTTTCACAGTTAATCTGTGTTAGTGTGTGTTGTTGTGAGAGGTGAGAGAGTTCTTTCACAGTTTAATCACATATGAAAGGAGCCTGCAGGTATCTAGGCAAGCCTGTATTTATTTAGCAGGATCCATATCCTTTTTGAACTGAAGTTAAATAGTGAATGACTTTAAAGTTGTTCATCTGAATCCCCCAAAAAGTCTTAACCTAAATAGATACTGTCAGATCTATTATACATCACCTATCAGAAGTCAACCAATCACAGTGAAGAATTTGCCAAAATTCTAGTGCATTTTATCCTGTGTGCAGGTGTCAGATTAAATTACTTGGAATTTATTTAACTGGCCCCTCCCAGAATCTCTTTATGGACAAATCCAGGACAAGTAGGTTTTATACAGGAATAGAAAGAAACAAAATCCCTTTTAGCTTTTACCTTTTTAGATGACTTTCAGAAACCTGATTGTTGGCGATCTTCTGTATGATGTGATCTGATTTATCGATTTTACTTACAATAAATCGATTTACGCTGTGTAGTGGATTACTGATCCAGCCCTGACATACATGGTACTGTAATAGTCGTTTACACATTGGCAATGCATGGGATCCCAGCAGACCCAGAACAGAGTGTAACTCTGCTAGGAGACAGAAAGCAACTCTCTATCTACTGTCCTTGCGTTCATAATTAGTGTAGTGCTGTTTATAGATAGCAGGTTGCTGGGAAGAGCAGGGAGCTCTGTACTGCTGATTCCAGGAATGGAGGGGGTTACTCAAAGCCCTAGGAGGTCTGGCTAAGCCGGACAACAGCTGCGTGTTTCTGGGTGTGGGATTTCATCACAGCGCTCTGTCCCAACACTCTTGTGTTTAATGCAAGTTGGGGGCAGTGGGGTCTGCAGTAGTGTTGTTGATGCACTAAGCTTATCACTCGCATTGTGAGTCCGTTAGGACTGGAGATGCAGGACCTTCAGGACCAGACAGCTGTACAGACAGTGAGCGTGGCTGTAACAGGTACCTGCAGTGTTACCGGATCTGTCTGACCAGGGCAGCGTTGAGAGCTTGTGTCTCTGAATATAGAGCTCCTTGGTTTCCTGAGCTGGCGTCTGGGGGTCGCGTTATGTATTTGCCTATTTGTTTTTGTTCCTGATCAGTAAGTTTCTTTCAGTTCACTTGGTTTATTGATTCTGTTACAGGTCAATGTTGCTGTCAGCCCCTGTCTGTGCCTCTAGCAGAGCAAACAGAAAAAAAAGCATTTGCTTTGCTTCCAACCATGTTTGTCACTGAGCAGCAAAACTAATAATAGAATTGGGCATCTGCCTCCTCCTTTAAGGAACAGCACAGCTCGGAGCTCAGCAAGTGCCTGGTGGCTTTTCTGCCAGGACTAATTAGTCCGGCTCCTGTGTTGAGCTGTACAGTCAGGCCAGTGCAGAGTTCAGTATGTTGGGAGTTAACACCAACTTGTAGAGTGAAGTATGCATCAAGGTAGCTAGGAGCTTGTGTGTTGCCTAGCTGCATTGTGATTAACCCAGCATGGCTAGTTTGGGATATGTGCTGTAGTGTATACAGCTCTCTCTTGAGTCATTTTAAAAACAGTGAAGTGTTGATCTAACTTGAAGCTCAGCACTGTGCAGTAGAGTTTGCATTGCTTTGTCCCTCCCAGAATCAGCCAGGTCTAGAGTGTGTGTTTTAAGCCAGGTTGGAGAGTGCTGGGTGTCCCTGTGATTATTTTCAGTATTGTCCAGTAGTATGTGATGGCAGGATCCCTCCAGTGACTCCTGACAGCTGCCAGCTGTCCGTTCTTCCTCTGGCTCCCTGGCCGCGAGGCTGAGTGTCGATAATCCAGTCATGAAGAAGAGGAAAGAGCGCCCCGGAGCCCCCAGTCTGCGGATCCAGTAAGCACTAGGTTCAGAGTGGTGTAACTATTGTGTGAACTCTAAAACAGTTCATCTTAAGCATTGAAAAGAACTCTAAAACAGTGTGCTTGAGATCTGTTCATTTATCAGCATGACCAACAAATGACCTGCAAGTAAACTGACAGAGCTTTGTTTTTTCTACCTGTTACCGTGTGACGCTGTTTACCGTACCTTCCCAGAAAGAAAGGACGTCTATGTGTGTGGCTACAGTGCATAAATCTGGATTTTTTTTTATATAGAACTAATATATACTGTAGTGTGTGTCAGTGTGGGATCAGGACAAGCAATGGAGCTTTGAATTGACGATTTGTATGGACTGCATGTATTGACAGAAAAAGATACAATATGTTACTCGAAAGACTTCCCCAGCAATACTGGGACAGTATAAACAAATAGACTACATCTATATGACAGAACACTACACATTATACATTTCAATGTACCTGCCTTTCTATACCATGAATGTGCTGACTTCTTTAAACAGTCTTCTGGTAACTGCAGTGTTTGACACAAACTGGATCAGAAGAACAAGAAAAGAGTTCTAATCTTGTAAACAAGTTTATTCTGGGCACACCTTGTGAACGCGAGAATGGTTCCGCTCCTTGGCGGTTCGTGGCCTGTATAAACAGTACCCATATTAGTGTGCATGTGCAGTCTGGCATGCCTTTGTATTTGGGGAGGTTGGGATTCAAGGGTTCTGCTCAGGGCTTGAGAGGCACTTTCATGTCATGTGTGAAAATGATTGATGGAAGCAGGTTGTGGCTCACCTTACCCACTCCTTAATTGCCCTTTATTCATTGGATCTCAAACAGGAGGTCATTTTTAAAAAGGAAAAAGACGGTTTGCATTTCACTTGGTTTAAAAGCCCGTCCTCAGAAGGAAATCTATTTGTGTCAAATACTGTCGTTTTTTAATTGACCACGAAACGATAGTTCTCTCTGGTATCGTTCTTGAAATGTCATGCAGATCTCTCTTCTCTACAGTCTGCTCTAGAGCAGGGCACTGAAAAGTTTTAACTGTAGGATCATGGAGGGGTTTGAATCGTCTCTGTATAGGACTCCTTCAGGAGTGGAGAGGAGATCTGGAGGTGTTGGAATCGTCTCAGTATAAGACTCCTTCAGGGAGTGGAGAGGAGATCTGGAGGTGTTGGAATCGTCTCAGTATAGGACTCCTTCAGGGGGTGGAGAGGAGATCTGGAGGTGTTGGAATCGTCTCTGTATAGGACTCCTTCAGGGGGTGGAGAGGAGATCTGGAGGTGTTGGAATCATCTCTGTATAGCCATCACCTTACGATATACACCATAGTTTAAATATAGGTCAGTACATACATATTCTCTGGCCAGAGCTTGGTATAGTACATGTTGAAACCATGTCTTTGAACTTTATCTTTCGAACACTCAGTCATCTCCACTTGACATGTTTTAATTTTCTATGCATAGTTAACTGAGCACACAATTCAAACTCCAACGTATTCCTATTTATTCTCCACTCAGAGCTATAAAACCCTTTCACTCCAGTTGCTGGTCCCCTTGGAGTACATGATCATCATGTTTCTCTAAACATCCACCAAAGACTCTGTACTCAGCTGGCAGCTTCTCTAACTTGAACCAACGGGCACAACTTTTGTAAATACAGGGCTGGAACTCTGCTTTATATGACCCTCTGATGTCTGAAAGTTCCGATCTCCAGCACGTATGATTAGGCAGGCTTCGCTGAGGCTGGATTACCTGCAGGAGATCTCCGCAAGCCTGTATGATCAGACAGCCCTTGGCACAGAATGGTAATTAACAGAGCTTAAGGCAGCGTGTGGCAGGTGTCTTTCAAATTGCATTAAATCCTGAGCTGATTTGCTGATTTGGCACCTGCTTCCTTAACCCATTTCACCTGATACTTGATACCATCACTTTCAGTCCTTGTTGTCGGACATGATATTTTCTGAACACCTAACGATCCAATCTTTTTACTGTGGCACAATAATATAAAAGTAATGCAAATAGTAACTCAGTCCATTCCTGAGTATACTAGCATACAGTAAAGGCAGTTAAAACACAAGTACTGTACTACTTAATTGGTTAAAAAAGTCAATTTTATGTATAAACAACTGCTGGTTTTTCTATTGTATTTGATGTAATGTTTATCTATGTTGGCGACTGGAAATTCAAGTCAGAATCGTGCAGACTGGATTGTGTTCAAAGGGCCCCCCAGTCGTGGCTCCCTCTGGGGGAGAGCAGCAGCATCACATACAGGAAGCACATTGTTGGGCATGTTAATAAATGGTACGTCTCTGTGTAAACCTCTTCCTTTAAGAAGGTGTCTGATTTATCAGGGACTGTGCAATAGGGATCAAAAAGCTGTATACTAGATAGGCTTTAAAAGTACCTGGCTTATTTCCAACAGTAAAGTTGTCAAATTGTGCTGAGAATGCTTTTTTTTTTTTTATTCTCCGATTGGACTGATTTATTTGAATGTAATCTTTTAAAGGGAGTTGTGTACTGTGAACAGGGGAGAGCTCCCTAGCTCTGACCCCAGAAAGAGTTCTGATCCAGTTTCTGATTTGGCTTTGCTTGGTTAGAATCTGGCCCACGGCACACTACCGCTGCCACAGCAGCGATGTCCTGCAGCACCTCCTTTCTCCCTCGTCCCTGGGTCCCAGTCCCCAGTACCTCCACGTCCCGGCTAGCGCAGAGGCACCCGTGTCCACCTCTCCCCTGGGCTTCCTCCCGGGCCAGCTGAACCTCTTCAGCCCCCTGAGCCTGGCTGTAGGCAACCCTTTCCATTGGAGGTAAGGATTTGGCATGGAGTGCAGCTGTGTGTGCTGGCTAGCAATCAGAGGCAAACGCATGTGTTTGTTGTTTTTGTTTTGGAAACTTCAGGCATGCAGTCTGATTTGACTAAGCTGTCCTCATCATCAGTTTTGGTATGTTCTGTTTTAAGGGCTGTGTGCTCAATAGAACGCTTTGCTGTAAATAACAATGAATCTGTGTTGCACAATTCTTCCACCGGTACTGTTCAGTAGTTTTATCTCTGTGATGCAGTCAGGCAGATCAAGGCTTAGACTGTAGCTTTCAAATGCATATTTGCTTTATACATTTTTGTTTCTGTCCGAAGCGTCTAAGAGATAAGCAGTGACAGCAGCTGCTCTTTGAAATGAGTGTTGCACTGCTGCAGCACCAGTTAGCCGTGTCTCATTTGTTCGTCTAATCCAGGTAATGTACTTCCCTGGTGTATTCGCAATGCAGATTACTTCTGCCAACTGACTTGTTGGTGTATTAAGACAAGGCTGACTGATTCAGACTGGGCAAGTTATGTGTTTTGAGTTTGTTCCAAACCCATTTCACCAGTTAATCCTCCCTCTCTCCGAGGTGGTGGTCTCCTGGGTCAGAGCCACAGTTCCTGTCTTTGTCTGCAGCCAAAGCCCACCCCTGCCAGGCTTCCTGGGTATTGGTTTTGTTTACTTGGATACGGTGCCAGCTGTGCGGATTCCCTGTGCGTCGGACGGTGCCAAGTCTTGACTGTTATTTACATCTATTAAAACCAGTGGCTTAACAGCTAGGCACTGGGCACTGAGAGGCAGGGTTACTGCCACAGGACTCGGGTTCCAATTTCACAGGAATGACAGGAGCTGCGTTTACACAGCTGAGGGACAGCATGTTCCTGCAACAGCACTCGACTGTCCGTCTCTGACCATTCATTCGGAGTGCAGAGGAATATTAGGGATGTTCTGCTGGTGTTTGCCAGCTTTAGTGGACAGGGGGTTGGGGGGTGGCTGGTGGTCAGCTGTCTTTGGGTTGGATAGTGTTTCGGTTGAGTTTCTAGGTCTCGATTGGGACGTTACGTGTCTGTCCAGATAGTAGGGACTGTGCTGTACAGTCTGCAGGGTCAGCACTGACCTCTCATACCAGAGTTACTGAATAGCAGAGGCATGAACATTCTAAAAAAAAAACCACAAACAACATTTTTTCCAACATTTTCCCACCTGCAGTTGCATTATTGTACAGCACACAACTGAGACTGATGTTTGCAAGGCAACTTTTGTATTGCAAGAATTACCGACAGCATAGCTAAAGATTGGAGAACTGAATGGCATATATTGTGCAATCACCAAGTTTGTCTTGAGAGATCAAAAAGTCTTAGCATAAGACTGAACAATTAAAACCATGTATGTATTATTAATGAACTATTAATAAAAATGCAGTGAAAGTCTTGTTGTTCTACTGACTTTACACCAGGGGGTGCCATTTCTCAACATCACTGCTGTTTTAAAAGATAATTGTCCAATACTATTTTTATTTTCAGAAAAAAAAAAAGCTACAGGAAATAATGTACCACAGTATGTGTTTGTTTGTATTTGGTTGTGTTCTGTACAATACATTAGCCCTATGGAGATAATATAAAAAGCTGGTGCAATGCTCTCGTTTTGAAGTGACTGTGGAAAGGGAAACTTCAAAACGAGAACATTGTTCTAGCACTCAGAGCCTTAGGGTTCAGTTTTGTAGGTCATTTTTGACAATAATTAGCATTGTCCATGGTTGAAATATTCAGCCTGCCATCTGCACAGTGTTTGCATGACTTAATTTACATTCTCGGTTTGCAACATAAATTGTAGCATTTTCTATAAAAAACAAAAACAACAAAAAAAAACTTTTATAGAATGCAACTTCTTCTAATTGTAAGAAAACGAATGCAACACCTAAAGCCTCATGCTTTGGAAACCTCTAGTGGCTGAACTCCAGTATAGCGTTCAGCATGTGCCTGGCATCCTGTTGGTGTTGATGACTGGGTCTGCAAATGAAAAGCAGGAAGAATTAGTAAAGCAGCTACAGTACAGTAGGTCAGTGTCTCATTAGCCATCTGTGGTGCGATTACAAGATTGAATTCAAGGCTATTTACATAGTGTAGTGTAGTGTAGTATACAATACTGTAGACACGCCCTAATCTAACCCAGCTAGGACTGGATCTGGTTCAGTATTCATTGATTGTAACTTTTCCCATAAAGGGATGAAAATAAAGACTCCCACTGCATACTGTAGCAAAGTCACCCATTCCAGGTTTTAGTATGTGCTTGATTAGCCACAGTGTATAAGCAACAAGCTCAGGTGTGTCTTATTAATAATAATAATAATAATAATAATAATAATAATAATAATAATAATAATAATAATAATAATAATAATAATATCGTTCTTTTTATATAGCGCCTTTCATAGTGTTCCACCATCACAAAGCGCTTTACAGAGGTAGGCTGTGAACTGTGCATTATATGCAGAGTCACTTACAAAAGGACATTGATTTAACATCTCATCTGCAGGATGGAACAGAAGGAGGTGAAGTGACTTGCTCAGGGTCACACAGTGAGTCAGTCAGTGGCAGAGATGGGATTTGAACCGGTGACCTTCTGGTTACAAGCCCTGGACTATAACCACTGGCCCACACTGCCTCGATATGGATCGAACAGCTATGCAATGGGAGTCTGCCATCCCTGCCATAATACAAATGCCTTTTTTCCTAGACGCTTTATACAATAATCACAGAATTATGATATTGAAATTTGATTTTCTACAGCTGCTTTACAGCCGCTATTTCATTATGAGGACTTGGCCCGTATTATAGATCAGTTTAGCTCTGGTGTAACTGTAATACATTGAACTGCAGACTTGATTGAGCTCTTTCTCCCACCTGTGAAATGTTTGCAGATTCCTCAACACCTCCAGTCTACCACGTGAACAGTGAGTTGGAATGCAGAAACCCATGCCTCTTTTGGCAAGCAAGCCGTGGCATTCTTCGTTCCATGCTCTTGGAAGCTGTTCCAGGTTGTGGAGGCAGTGTGGTTACTGTACCTTTTAAGCAGGAAGCCATTGATCTTTGTAGAGCTTGAACAAGATCTATGGGCTGTCAGTATTAGTTAGTTACTTATTATCGCTTTGCAGTCTACTGCTTGTGTCGCTGGGAGCTTGGCTCTTTTTTTAAATTGTCTGGGGTATTGAATTTTTAACCTTACAATCTTATTTAAAAGCCTGTAATGCTGGTATTGTGAGTGCGATGCCCATGACAAGAATACTGTTAAATCAACTGTACAGTTTCTATCGTAGCTATTTGTGTTTTTTACTTTGAGCACCGTCTGTGACTCATTGTGTACCTGCTGCAGGCTGTGCTGAAGGTCTCTCAGGAAAGTGACACACGCAGCACGAGTCTCAAAGGTACAGCTTCCTAGGGAAAGAAATTCACTCAAGTGAATCTGAAAGCCTGCATGTTGTTCACGTGAAGAAAATATTTTTTTTTATTTTTTTTATTGCATTTGTTTGAATTGTATTAGAATACATGTTTAGGTTCCTCGTTAAAAAACGGGACCCTTATACGCTGATCGCGTCTCTGTCCATCACACTGTACCGGGTGAACACGATAACTGCCGTATTTTGCAGCAATCTTCACCAAACTCTTCTCATATACTCCTAGCCCCCTGTAGAGGTGTTGGATTGCATTTGGCTACAACCCGATAAACTTTAGATTGTATATGAATGTTTTTAACCTGTTCCTGCACTCATTCGTGGGATTATGAGGACCCTCTTTGTGTGCCTGCACTGGCTTCTAAGGTTACCTGTAAGACTTTAGAACTGTCCAAAGCCTTATTTTACACACTTCATGCTGTACGCTGTGCAAACCCACATGAAGATGCAGGGCATTGTCCAGTAACCTGACTAATGGGAGGTGTAAGCAGTGTGGTTAGCACATTTTCCGGAAAATTGATTTGTACAGGCACATTGCATGCAGAGATATCCCATTATGACGTTCGTTGTACTCTGGGGGCATTTCAGATGACTGCATGCCGTGTATCGTGTTCTCTAAATGAATGCCATTAACACTGTGCCATAACATCCTTCAAGACGTGTATTGTGTTGAGAATGTTCTGTACTTACCACACATGCTGTGCGGAGTGTCTCACTCATCACTTCATAAAAAAAGTCCAGGGCTTGTAACCAGAAGGTCACCGGTTCAAGGCAGTGGTTAAAATTGTGTAACTGAAGCATGATAACATTCTTTAATTCTTATGAGCAGACTGTTGAAGCTACAGTACAGTAATACACCTTTAAATTCCAATTCCCTCCTCCTCAGAGAGGGAGTTTGGTGGGTGGGGGCTGCATTTACAAAGAGGTTTAAGGAGGAAGGTGGGGAGGAGAGATAGAGAGAGAGAAAACACACACAGTGAGGCTGGGCAGACAACACAAGCAGAAGCACCCCCTGCCCTCCTGTCTCTCTGTTCTGCTCTGCCAGCTCCATAGGGAATCTCTGCACCCTCTCCTAGTTGCTGCTGCCGGACTCACTCATGCCTCGTTTGCGCTGAGTTTTCTACAGCCATGACAGCTCCAAGGGATCATGTCTGACTCGTTCTGGACAGTGCTATCCAATTTCTCCCTTCCTGACGCCAACATGCTGCGACGATCCAAGAGGTAAATAGAGAAAAAATGAATTAAAGGGTCAGGGAACAGCGCTCTGTACAGTAGCTCAGCAGCAGTGCTTCAGAGTGATTCTGTCCTAATGGCTTTTAAACTGACGGTCAGGTATTTTAATAAGAAAGGTGTTTGTGTGATGTACACATGCATGCTGTATTCATTAGGCACTGTGATGCCTGGAGCTGCTGAATTCAGTGCTGCTGTTTTAAATGTCGTTGTGTTCTACTGCAGATCAGATCATCTGCAGGGAGAAAGTGTTTTTCAGATCAATGGTGGCTGAAGTCTCGTGTTGTCTTAGACAGCATGGCACCATTTTCTTGAACGAAGCTTGTCGTGGGCTGTTGCAATCGAGGGCTCTGTTTTTCTCAACATTTCCGGCATGGTTTTTAATCTTGGGATTATATGGGGTTATCCAGATTACAAGAGCTGGCAGCTGCAATTCGAACTCCTGAATAAATTTAATGATAGATACATGAGGCTCGCTGAATGCAATTCTTTTTTTCTGCCAGTGCAGCATACAGCTTTTTGCATAGCAACAAGGACATTGAGGTTTTAAATGGGTTGCAGTAACACAGAAAAAGAGATTATAGCCCACAGTGTTCAGGCACAGCACTTACTGTTCAAGAAAATACAGGAAGATTAGAACATGCAAAATGTAATGGTTTATGAGGTTATAAATAATAAAAATAATTTATTTCTTAGCAGACGCCCTTATCCAGAGCGACTTACAAGATATCACATTATTTTTACATACAATTACCCATTTATACAGTTGGGTTTTTACTGGAGCAATCTAGGTAAAGTACCTTGCTCAAGGGTACAGCAGCAGTGTCTCCACCGGGGATTGAACCCACAACCCTCCGGTCAAGAGTCCAGAGCCCTAACCACTGCTCCACACTGCTGCCCTAGGTTAGGAATAACATGCAAGTAGGTTCAGTACTGTCTTAGATTCCCTTGTTGAAGTCATGCCTTTAAGATATACACGTCCTTAGATAATTTGCAATCTGGGCAGTGAAAACAGAGGGGTCTTTTGAAGTATGTACCTGTAGATGCCTTTTTATGACAGTAGCGGCTGGGGGTGAAACAGGTGTGTTTCCAAGGGGAAACCTGATATCAATTTCATTCATTCATTTATTCATTCATTCATTCTGCAGCAGACAGGGAGACTTTGTTTGTTCGTTTGTTTGATGCATCATTTCAGAAAGGAAAATGTAATTCCCTGACACAGTATGTCTCCTGCTGGTGAAGATGTCCTGTTGAGCTGTGCTCTGTGCTCTGTGCTGCAACAGGGCTGGGAAATTCAGTGGAAGATGCTGCGCAGGAGATTAGAGAGAATGCCTGTCTGCCGTTGCAAGATACAGTGGCATTGACCTACATGCAGTACAGCAGGTGTACTGTACTGTATATTATGCCTTATTGAAGCATCTTTGTGATGCCTTTGTTGTTTCAGAAATAGAACCCTTACTCTGGTTTGAGGCATTCCTGCCTGGTAGTTGACTTTGTCTGGAGGGTAATTCTGTACACCACAGGTCACCTGCCAAGGTAATACTTGGTAACTAGTGCTGCACGAAACGGTTATTCGGATAAGCTCTCCACAGGTGAGGGTCATCGCTGTTGACTGGGAAAATTTACCATTCTGTGGGAAACAAGTGAAGAAACAGCTGCTCAGATTTGTGATGACTGCTGCTTTTTCTTAGACTGTGTGGAGAACAGCGATCCACACAAACCCAAGCAGCTGTTTCTTCCCTTCTTTCACTTGGAATGCCTTTATTGAGGATTTAAACATTTAAACACGTGGGCTGTAGCGGAGCTTGACACTATAATAACCTCCTACTGCTGCTAGTGAAATAGTGACAAAGCCATAAGTACCTGAAATGGGGAACTGAAATGTTAAAGGTCTGATTTCAAATAACGTAGAGAGCGCGCAGAAGACTAAACTAGATGAAAGCACTGCAGTAAACATACCAGGATTTATATTTTTGTTCAGGACCAAACAGCTTTCTGTGCCGCCTGCGTCGACTGTTTTTAATTAATACGATTGGGAACTGAATGTCCCGTTCTCATTTTGCAGTCTTATGGTTTCAAAGTCTGAGTTTCAAAGTCCGTTTTCTAGCTACTACAGGAGCGTTTCAATTTAGTAGCAACAGAAGCAAATGAGTACATATCTGCACCTCGAAAGAGTGGGTTGATAGAAGGGTAAAACACACAGTTCTAAACATGGACAGCAGCAATGGAAATACGACTCCTAGCAGTTTCACCCATTCCAGGTTTTAATACAAGCTTGTATAGGTAACAAGCTCAGGTGTGTGTTGTAAAACTAGGAAATGATCAAAACTCTATGCAATGGGAGTCTTACTGTATTTCCATCCCTGAGAAACTGCTGCTTGTGTTTATAAGGCTTTTATTAGAGAACAGCAATCCACACAAACCCAAGCAACTCTTTCTTCACTTGTTTCAAATGGTAAATGAGCCCAATCAACACCAGTGACCGTCACCTGTGGAGAGCTTATCCTAATAATAGAATAATTGTTTCGTCCAGCACTACGCCCTGCCTTGCCTTGCCTTGCTTAGCCCTTGCTTTGGTTGTAGCTCCCTCCTCCCCCCCTCCCCCCCTCCCTCCTCCCCCTCTCCTCCTTCTTCGAGGCAGTGTTTATCCACCCTGCTTCCTCCCTCAAGACTCGGTCACCTGTGCTGTTGTTTATTGCTCTGCCAGCCGCTCCAGTTTGAGTGGTTTATTAGGCTCTTTTGTTGTGCTGCGCGGAGCGTGTCAGCATTTCTTGTTTTAAATTATAGAGCTCTCTGCTCTCGCGTCTCTTATCTGGAATGAATGCTCTTTCATTTAGTTTGTCAGCAAGACAACAGAGAAGCGTGTCTCACCGCGATGCCCTCTGTGTGTTGACGTCTGGAGGGGGTTATTCTTGCATTCAGTGAACTCTTGACATAAAAAACAAAACAGAAAAACAGCCTTGGCCAGTCAAAAAAAAGTATTGGTAACAGAAAGGATAGATCTCCCTTTTACTGTAGGCACTATACCGGTTTTGCGGTTTACCAGAGATAGGTACATTATGGTATTGCCATCATTCCTGTTATGCTGCACTGTAAATACCATCCTTGCGGTATATATCGGTTTATGTTACTATGAACAAAATGTCCATCACCACCGTTTTGCCTTTGCATTTTTCTGCTGCAAACGTGTTTCTAAACCAAGCAATGATACTTCCAACCTTAGCTAAGTCATTTGCCAGCAGACGTGTTTATCTATATCAACAAAACAAAAGAGAAAAGCATTTCATTATTTATTTTTTTTAATGATCCAGCAAACTGGATATTGCATGACATTTTTCTAGTCTTGTGCTGGGTACTGTGTATCTGATGCAGCTGCAACAGATGAGGGCTGTTTGAATTATTAATACACTTCTCTTGGGGATGTCAGTACAAACAGGGCAACTGTCAAATCAGATCAGGCGTGGATTTGGAAATGAAAAGCGGGCCAAATATATTTAACCCTTGAAGTGACACTTGGTTGTGTTTACAGTGTAATCTTTCATTGCGGAAAGCCTGTTGAAGCGTGCACATCCTAAATCCTAACCCTAGACCCTTCCTGTCATTATATAGACACAATTCTCACAGACACTCGCATGCACTGTTCTGGGTGTGGGTTTCACTACAGTAGCTTCGGTACTCGAAGGAAAGGATTTGCATTAGCGTTTGAGGTTCAGTGGGATGCATCAGGTTGTGTGATACACTACCACCACGGATTCTGTACAGTCGGTGAGATTAGATGAGATAAGATGAAATGAGATGAGATGAGGTTAAAAGCTCTAAAACCACGAATGCAGATGAGCCTGGCTCGCTTGCATTGGGGTTTAGACGCTTGCTTGCAGTGCAACAGGGTTGCCGGATCGCGCCCAACCTCCGCTCCATGCAAACTGCTGGTTTGGTGAGGATTGGCAGTGATGGTGTTCACCATGCAGAGCGTGACAGACGGAGGGACAGATCGAGGCATATGCTGAAGTTAAACTAGCCAAGAAAATGCTACTGTTGGTTACCGTAGTGCAAAATCTCGAATGCTTGATGTGTGCTGGTAAGAAACATAGATCCGCATGGCTTGGTGTCTACAGCAGTAATTATCATAACGCAAGGGGAGACAGACTGGATGCATTGGCTTTAAAAATGCATTGTTTTCAGCTGATTGATTTTGAGGAGCAGCTGGCTGGTAACCTGCTGATTTCTTTTAAAGTTTGCAGAAATACAAGTCTAAAAAAAAAAAAAAAAAAAGCCACGAAGCAAAAAGGTAGCCTATAAATATGATGACTGGTACACTGTGTGCTTAATGGTAACAACATGACAACTACTTACAGTAAATGCCAATAACCTGCCATGTTTCAAATTGGTGTTGGAAGGCTGTTCTACTCATTGTATAATAATAACAATGGCATGTATTGTTGTACTTGGAAGGTGCAATTTCAGAAACATATCTTTATAATTTCTGAATTGATTTTTACAGATTGCAGTGGTTGGCAATGTTCTTTAAATGGGCAGATTGGAGCTGTTTTGACGCTTTGTATTGAAGATTGAAGTACGCTGCAAATCGACCCCAGTTTGGGTTTTCTTATCCTATCCAAGATTACGACCTCGGATCTCGGGGAGGGAGCCAGTTCCAGACAGGCTTGTTCCCCGATGAGGTCATGTTTTTCAGCCAGCCTCGGTAATGAGGCTGGGGAGCTTCCCCAGCACGAGATATCATTATCTCTCAGTAACACAGGCCTCTTCGGGGGAAGGCAGTCCTTTCTTCACCTATGAGGAGGTTTCAAGGTTATGTTTTCAAAATGCCTGCGGGAGAACTCCTCTTTCTCTGCAAGTTGCAGTCTTCAATGTTCTGCAAAAAGAAAACCCACAGAACTGGCTCATTGAACTTTATATACTGTATGTATTAGTCTGCAGTCTATGTTATGCATGAGACTGCATTGCTGCCTGAACATGGATCTTATCCACTTCAATCACCTACTTTTACACCCCCTTCACCCCCCTAGACCTTGAAATAATGACATTTAGCATCAGTAATAAGAGAAGGATTTTCATTTATATCATTATACAGTGATGAGTATTAGATTAAATTAGAATAGAATTACAGCTGAAATACATTAGAGATTTAGGAAAATTCATACATATGTATGCGCATTTTTATGGAGTTTTGCCATTTCAGTTAAGAGATGAAAAATTGCTTTTAGTATTTGCTGTTCTTTATCTAATGCGATTTCTATAAAAAAGAAACTGTGGGAAGCCCATAATGACCTGCCCTGTCCTTTTAAATTACAAGTGGGACATCAACACCTGTAGAACTGGTGGGAAGCTTAATCTTTTAAAGTTATGAAGACGTACTGTTGGTTTAACAATGTGTTTTATTTGTGTCCAAGTGGGTTGTAAATCCTTAACAGCTTTTGAATGTGATACTGTCGCCTGGACCTCGATCATTAATTGTAATGATGCAGCAGGAGACAGGATTCAAAACCACTGGGATTTCTCACTGCACATCACTTCTGAATAACTCGCAGAAAAGTGAATTCATCTCCTTGTCTATGGCGGTACACAGTGCAAAGCCCAATTCCTCTCTCAATTACTGTAATTAAGGCAGAACTTTCACATCCAGCTTCTGATGCCAGGCACCTGCTGTTGTCATTAACATGCAGACTTCAGGGTGCTTCGTTTATTCTGTGTTTGTTAACAGAATGTTTTCCATGGAATGGGCTCTGTCATTTGGGTGCAGTTTTTACGCACGCACTTCAATCAATAGAAATGTCAGCACAGGATACTGTATACGTGGCTGGTGTATGACTGTGACAGATGCATGGCTGTGGATAATCTACAATGTTGATGGATCCAAAACAAATGCCTTTTAACGTTTGCCTGCATCTTTTACTTTTGGTAAATATCAAGGATTAAGAACTTGTTTGCAAGGCCCATGTATTAAGTCTGTCTATACTTGTAACACCCCTTTGTGCTGGGTGGACCAGTGGTCATCATTGTTTTAAGTTATACGGTGAAACCTCTTCTGGACAGTCAAGGAAACCGTCTAAATGTCACCTGAATAGTGGGGTGGCCTTAATATCGAGGGGCTATTAACATCGGAACTGTAGGATAAGCAAGATTTCACTCTACTTAGAGATTGCCAAAAAGTTTTGGAACAGAGTTGGTGAGGGAACTTGCTTAAAACCTGTAGTTTTTCTGTTCTGGATTATTATGCTACAGCCACAGCTTGTTGCCTTTATACTGTACAGGGATGGAAATAAGACCTCCATTGCATAGCAGTTTGATCCGTTCCTGGTTTTACTATGAGTTTAATCAGACACACCTGAGCTTGTTTCCTACACACTGGCCTGATTAAGCTCATTTCAAAACCTGGTCTCTTCACAGCTCTATTAAGGGTGGTAAAGTAGATATATGCAGTGGATTTGGTTTTCCTGGTGCACAGCACGATTCCTCCTTCAATGAACCAGTAACAGCCCTGCCGTCTCACTGGGAGGGAATATTAATCAGACTTTCTCTTCATCTTTAGGGGCGGGAGAACTTCATTCATTAGAGATTTCGTTTAGCAAGCTCCTTTTATTAGGATAGCGCTGTCTGCGGCTATTTATGAAATAGACATTTCCAAGATGAGACACCCTAGTCTGCTGCCCTGTGTACATGCATGAACCAGACCAAGCACACAGCTCTACAGTGTGCACAGTGCAGTTATCAAGCTGAACGTGTTGTACGTGTTGTGCCATCAACAGGATTAAAGCAATCTGTTCTGCAGTCTAATCGACAGTAGCATGAATTATAGAAGGAATCTTGCTTGTTGCCGCCGTTAACAGACTTTCCTGTGCCAAAGCAGTGGAAAGGGAGGGACACATTGTAATCAAGAGCTGTGCACATCCGGCCCTTTGCGCAGATCAATCTTTGCAGGACCCTGCTTGTTTTACACATGCTGACTGACTCTCCGAGGGGCAGGGTTTGTATTGACCGTGGTGTGTTTGTATTTTTTCCAGCTGTCGGACCAGCAACAGGAAGAGCCTCATAGTGACATCGGGCACCTCGCCAACGTTACCCAGACCACATTCCCCACTCCACGGACACACAGGTAGGCAGCCCGGGACTCGCCCCCAACTGTGCTATCGGGTTCGGATGCATTTTGGAAGGATTTTGAGAGGGATCTGTGGGTAGCTTTTCATTGCATTATTTTATCAATTTGTTATTTTGTTTCTTTTGAGAAAACCATACAGTTGTAAAGCATGAAACAAATGAGTTAAGTGTTCTGGGTAGTTTTGCTGCTGGTGATCTACAGGTGTATAGTTTTAATCTTGTCTGAATAAAGTACCGTGTGTTCAGTTTTGCTACCCAGTCGTTGGTAAGGACCCCTTGTAGATTTTTCATAATGTAATGTAAGTGAATGACACTCACAGTGTATACAGGTGTATGTTCTGATTGGTTTATGGAAAGACTGTCTATACATGTATATAAAATCCTTTTCCTGCCAGTGCTTCTGAATGGGATTACCTTCAATCTCCCACACTCAAACTGCCACTGATAGCCTGCTTGAGACAGGCTGTGGCTTCCTTTTTTTTTAATGGACACAGCCTTGGTAACGAGGTAGGAAAGTAAGCTGATGGTGACCTCATGCTTTATTTATTTTTTAATTGTATTTAATGATTAAGGAAAGAGCCCCCTGGTTGTGGGCCCCTGTTTTTTTTGGAGGACAATGGTTCCACTCCATTACCATTCTGTTCCAGAGTTCGTGGGTCCTTGTCCCTTTGTTTGCGAGCACGAAGTACTGCTGACAAGTGCTCACTAGGAAGCACGCTTACAACGTGCCGTAAACACTTGAGATGCCAGAATTGAAAGTGTACCACTCTCTTTTCCATACTGCAGTGGCGCAGTTGGGAGTGAGTGGCACACAGTGTTCAGAAGTCCAGCGTTTCATTAGAGAAGAGGAGCATGCTGTTCTCTTTTAAAGAGGAAGCTTCCAGACACTTCTCTTATACATGGAAAGCGCTATTCCAGACTACTGCTGCACGAAACAATTTATTCGATTGTTCGGATTGAGCTCTTCACAGAAATCAGGTGCTGACAATCAGTTGAGGGTCACTGGACCCTCACCTGTGGAGAGCATGTCCGAAGACTTGTAAAAAAAAAAAAGAGAAAATGTTTGACTTAAGAATTAGCAATGACTGTTTTATTTTTTATTCTATTAGCAAATGAGTCCTGGGTTTTGTATGCGTTTTATGTTGAACATAGCCACCCAAAGTCTGTGGTGTTTTTACCGAAGGAATGGTCACAGTATTTTTGCATTTTTACTGTGCTTTTCCCATGGTTATACTTTGCATTTGCCATAGTTTGCCATGTTTATTAATATACTTTACCATACCTTTTCGCTATTCTTTACAGTGCTTACCTATGCCTTTCACTACACTGTGCTATGCATTCTCTATGGGAAACTTTCAGAAGGGTGCGTGGGATTGGAGTTGTCATTGGTGGCATGTTAAAGCAGTCTTTGCAGTTTAATACATTTCCATTTGAAGCAGATTATTTGTGATGTATGAAGGGAATTAAGAAGCTCCATGGCAATGCAGGCTGAGGATACCTGTCTAAACTGATCAACCCTGACTAATGATGAGCTTGTGCTGTGTGGATTTTACTGAGAGTGGAAGGCAGTGTTATTGCAAGGCTGGAATAATTCCTGTTGGGGGTGACAGCTTTCTCATTGACCTTTCTGTCTGGATAATAAGAGAGCTTTACTGTAGTGTGCCACACCAGCAGCATTTAACCCCTACACTGTTTCAGGGCACGGGATTAACATTGACAATACCTCGTTTCCATGAGCATGGATGATCCGGGGTTCTCCGCTCTCCGCTCCTGAACCCCCATTGACAGTCTACCCGAGTTGAGTAGTGAGACCCAGTTTCCATGCAATGCCATTTTCCGACAGATGTTGGTGATTCTTTCCCAGCAAACCTTGCGGCTAGGGTAACATTCATTTGTTTACAAAACCAAAAGGATGGGCTCTATTGCTTTTACTTCCGACAATCCTCACAATGCTTGGGAGCTTTTTGATAGTAAAGACCCGATCTGAGAATACCTGGGTTGAGTGGTGCATGGTGCATGCTGTACCTCTTTTATTGGTAATGTAAGTGCTATAGTGTTGGAGCTTGTTGTATGAAACGGAGCATGTTGTGTACAAGACAAAATAATACGTTTTTGTTTTGTGCATGATCCAAAAGGTCAAGCACTTGTTAAACTGCAAGCCTAAGGACAAGCAATTGAAGGTGCTTTTAATTCAATTGAAGTTCCTGTTGCTTTTGATTACTGTTTTTTTTTTATTGATTTAATTGGCTACCTGGATGTTTATCCCTTAAGAGCACAAGTGCTTCAGGAAGAGTAGCGAATGGGTAACTGAGTATCCTGCCACTCGACACCGCAGAGTACAGGAGAGCTCCTTTAACCTGGAGCTCTGATTATATTGCAGTATGAAGGGCTGAGCACCACACGTCTTGTCATTTAAAGAGTCATGCCCCCCCCCCCCCTTGCTGTGTGTGCCTCGAGATCAAAGCAGAGAGATGCCTGTCCTCACTGAGGAACACAGCACGCTGTTGCATCGATAACAAGCCTGGTGTTTCTGAAGCCTTCTCTGAACTGAAATGTTCTATTGAGCTCATTGAGGGCTTAAAGGAAGGATGTGTTGTTGAGGCTTTTCAGATCATTAATTCATTTTTCTTTGAAAAAAGCAGAACACAAGCTGTATTTATGTAATTTGCTGCATTGCATTGCTTAATTTTTTTTTTTACGGTTAACAAAATTAGAGTCACGTTATCGTAATGATATAAATAAAGAGAACATTAAAGTAACAGGTTAAAACATTACAAAGTAGCCTGTCCTCAAATGAGGACAATGGCACTTAATTGGGGAGTTGGGGAGCATTGCTTTATTTGCAGATGTATTCTGACCGACTAGCCCACCCTACCCCTTAGCTTTGCAGTATTATTGAATGTGGATTCAGAAGCTGGAGTTAACAAATATGGGTAAATGCACGTTTTTCCACTTAGAATGACATGCTAGTACCAACCCATGTGCCTCAGATCAAATTTATTTGGAGATGTGTTTTTTGTTTTTTTTTAAATGTAAAATAATAGCAATATACGTCACAGTCCATTTTATTCTCTGGTTTTCTTCAGTACTGTAACCCTACCATAAAATGATATTTTTCCCAAATAGTGATATATTCATTACTTTTCATATTTATTTATATTTTTTAATAGAAGCATCTTGCAGGTGCCACAGGGAGGTTAGTGATCATGGTCGTTGATGCTGCATGTTTGCAGTTACCCAGGTACTGTACAGGTAGCTCATGCAGTGTTTTGCTCCGTCTGTTAATGGTTTAATTGCTTTTGAAGTAAATTAACGGCTTGGGGACAGTGATGTTTTGCAGGGCTGGGAACCCTTCCTCTTATCCTGTCAGTCTGCTCTCCACCTGAGAGTGAGGGAAACAGTTCTGCATGACCATGGCAGATGGTTCATGATTTATTACTGAATTATCTCACTGCTACTCTACCTAGCCAAGGGACTTGGAGAACTCTGGGATTCAAGCAGACATCCTAATTAAGTGCACAAAAAGATTTATTATGATTATTTTGTAGCCATTTAGTGCTGCAGTGATCTAGCCATACCTGCCATAACCTGCAGTTTTATTTGTACAGTGGGGATTCAAACAATAAATGCATCTTGAGGTGTGAATTTCCAAACTGTTCAAGGTTCAATCACTGACTAGAAACCACAGAAATATACTACTGTCACAGACCTTAAAGAATCACTGTGCCTACACTGCTCCTCATTCACTGCATTTCATTACTAATTCAGCTGGAATTAGAAGCATTCATTCAGTTTCATTAAACATCCGGTAATATACTAGGATAAAGAAAACTGCTCTGGAAGCTCTGGCTGGTATTTGCAGAGACTGGGTGAACAAGCTCGATCTTTCCATTTGCAAATTGGAAAACCAGCCCAGCTGCTCCTCCTGAGCCCCCGTTGCACGGAGCTGTGCAGACTCTCAGAGCAACTCCAGAATGTCGATGCATCTCATAGTGGAAATATTGGATTTGTTTTAATTGCTGAGTCTACCTTTACAGCAGAATCAGCGTCAGTATGAGCTTCACCACATTCCTCCGTGAGCGAGCCTGCATGCCTACAGCCTGCCCTGGAGGGACCACCTTCTTAAGGGGTGAAGGAGCAGATTGGTCTCCATGCCCATACAATACTCCCCTTTTTGAGATCGTCCTGCAAAAGTGAAAGGCAAGGGCTTTGACCCATGTTGCTCCTTGGATGATTTTTCAGATGTGTTGGATTTCAACATGCAGTAAATTCTAGCTGTATCTAGACTTTGTTGGGTGGAGATTCTTTCCCCTTATTTGGTGCTGTTCTGTAGGCACTGTGCTGAAGCTGGAGGGCAGGCAGGAGCAGGGGTCTGGAGCTGATCCTGGCTCCAGTCAGCATCACTGCAGTTAAAAAAAATCTCCTCAGTAGCTCAGTATTAGCTGTGTAACAATAAATCGGTTATTCCAGCTGTGTGTTTCCGTACGGACTGCTTTTATTTTTTGACAGTGAAGCATGCGCTTATTAATATTGAAGCTTCGCTAAGCTCCTCTGGGAGGATGTGTATAATTCATATGGTGGTTTATAACCCAGTCACCGGGTGTGCATTCATTGCCAGGGTTATTGCAAAAACACCTTGAAATGATTTGGAAGATTAATAGGATCATTATTCTCTGGGACTGAAGAATCCTTCACACAGTACAATGACTGTGGTACGAGTGTACTGTAGTAGCTGTGCAATGGGGCTGGAATTGAATTATATTTGGTATTATTTGCATAGCATTCATCATAATCATGTTTTATCAAATATGCAATTTCTATTGTATTGCAAACAATAAACAGTAGACAGCCACGTGGCTAGCTACTAGAGCACCATGGCACACCACCTCAGCTGTGAGTTCAGGGTTTAAGCTGCATGTGAGACGGGTTCTGACCAGGAAGTCCTAAAGCTACCAGATGCCCTTGTACTGTAGCTCTCTATCAACAAGGCCGGCAGGTTTAAAGACGTTTAAATAGAAACAGGGTTCTCCGGTATGTACAAGTGGTTCCTGTTTCCATTGTGTTACTTGTTTGATTTCTAGGACTTTTCAGAAGGTATTTGAAGCCCTCCTGACCCCTCAATCTCAATCTCCAGCAGGGTGGAAAACGGGCTGGTAATTCTGAGGGCTCTTGTTGTGCAGCTGCAAAAGCAAGGTGCAGCCTGTCTTCACTAGAATAGAGCAGATTGGTGCCCAAGTCAAGGAGCCCCTGGCGATACACAAGTGAACAGTGTTTTAGCAAAAAAAAGATTTTGTACCAGTATTGTGAATAGAGGCAGAGCAGGAAAGGGCTGCAGCAGATTGGAAATGTTGGAGCAGATGTGGAGAGGGTAGGGGTCCTTGAGGCAGCCCCACAGCTCTGTGCTGTGAGAGGGCTGGTTGCAGCAGGAGGAGATGCATGCGCGGGTAGGGGCCTGTTAGTATTCTCAGTGCAGGGAGAGCAGCCTGAGTGCTCTGCATGTTTCTGTTGTCATCGCTGACAGATGGAAATCGAGAGAACCCTTGACATTTTGACATTCAGGAGCTCAAGTCTTTGCTGAAGGAAAACAGATGATCGTGCATGAACTAGGATTGCTTACTGAAGCTGAAATGTAACTTACACTATGTCTACAATATGAATCTACAGTACAGTATGGTGCAGTTCTGTGGTGTAGATTTCAGTTGCTGCCCATTATTCAGCTGTAAATCTAGACTGTTTAGCTCTATTAGTTTTACTTCTGTATTAGTGCCCTTGTGGGATACCATTAGAAGTGGAAGTGGAAGTCGTATTTCAATTATATTGCAAATAGCTACTGTGGTAGTGTCCCATCTTTTAGAACAAACAGCACAACCACTGTTTTGGATGATTCCTGAATCTAATATATGTTCTGTTGCATGGCACAGTACGCTGAAGCTTCACCCCTTGAGGCTAAATTGTTAGTGAAGCATTCTTATGGTGGTACAGCATCAGAAAGATGGGGAAAGCATCATATGAACCAGCAGAAACATTCACCCAAGATGAAATGTATAAAGCAGCCGTTTCGTTTGCTGTTTAAACCTGCTGTCGCTCCAACTTGGCATCAAAACAAGGTTTTGGGATGCTGGCTAAAGTCTCAGCTTGCAAACCACTGTTAGCAGCACTAGAGCTGGTGTGTCTCCATCTGAGAGTGGTCCTACTTGTCAGCTGAACTCGTCAGCAAACGTCGCTTCTGAAAACACTCCTCACGGCTGGTAGTGGGGTAGCCCTATGAACCGAAGCGTGTGCAACACTAAAATGCCTCCCCACCGCATGCCGTCTGATAACGTGTCTTCTGGTAAACAAGCTCCTGTTACATCGGCAGACTGCTTGTGTGTCCTCATTGCCTTGCTGTAAAACCAATATAAAAACCAGGGAATCACTGTGACAAGATTATGTAGCGCACCTGTATCTTGGATGACAAAATGTATTAAATAAAGCACCCTAAGACTGCACTGATCTCAGAACAATTTAAACAACCGCTATTGCGCTTGCTGTTAACAGAACGTCTCTGCTTACTGCAGAACAGATTTAAAGGAGTTCTGGACTATGCTGTAAATAAACGACAGGTACGGTGGTGCTTGAATTCACTGAGAATAATGTCACAGCTTTCTGAACCCTTTCAGTCATTGAGTGCGCTTTCATGTCTGAAGGAGAGCAATTTATAAGTCCCCAGCTGCAGAAACTGTACAATAACAACAAAGCCTTGTGTCATACAGTGAAGTGCATTTGAAACAATGCACAATGAATGCCACCCAGGACTTATTTTTAGATTACCAGTTTAAAATGTGTAGGATCACAGTCTGTTCTTTTTAAATGCCACGTAACATCATGCACCTGACTTTCTAGCACATTCTGTCGTGTGTAACCTGCTTACAGTAATTCTGGTCCTCTTTTCACAGGGAAAGGCGTGTGTCAGGGCTTAAAATAAACCTCCATGTAAAATAACAGACAGTAACCCAAATTATCAAAGATTAAACTTTGATTTGCTTGTTACAGCCGAATATTTTGTAGTATGTTACATATATATATATATACACCAAATTAAAGCAACATACTAATAAAGGTAAAACTAGAGCATTAAGAGTAAGTTCTTGACTCAGGCATCAGACATACAGTAACTTTAATAAGAAACGTCATCAGCTCAATAATATAGACTTCTTGCAGTAGTATTCTTATAGCAAGTTATTAGGTTAAGTATCATATGAATACCTCCATCAGTCTAGTAGTCTAGGCTGTATCATTACACTGTCTGATGAAGGCATGAGCCCAAGACGTCTGTCTACTTGACATACATTTGACATCAGATTTTCTGACTGATTGATTGAAGTTATGGATGGTTTCAAATGCTGCAAAAGCTCCTTGGAATGAGTTCACTGTGTCCACCAGCAGGAGCTGCTGTGTGAGTGCAACATGAGTTTTCTTCTTCCTAACCCTTTAAGGTGCAAGAGACACATGTGTCCCACAAACAAAATGATGCTAACATTCTTATTTTTGCAGTGAGGTGCATGACAATAAAGTGTACTGTCAGATTGGATCTGGTCTTCCACGTTGTCAGTTACCTCCTCGCGATTCACTCTTGAGTCACTCTCTAATGTATTTTAAGAAAGTACCGTTTTTTAGAACCGCTCGATTCCTTTTGTACCTTAAGGGATTAAAGCACAGACAGAGCTAACCTGTGGAATGTGTCTCCCTGTTCACTTGCAGGAAGCAGCCCTCTGGACAGCCCCAGGAACTTCTCCCCGAATGCTGCTGCTCACTTCTCCTTTGTCCCAGCGCGCAGGTAGGCAGGCAGGCAGGCGGATACAGCAGCTCTCTCCGTGTATCACTGCATCCTGTGTCACACTTCACTGGGGGCGACTGCATCTTGCAAAGCATGAGCAAAGCGCACTGGGGTTTGAACCACCCAATTCTCCAGCACATTGTTGAACATGCACTTAATATACCAAGTACAAAGTGCCGAATTTCCATCCTCATCATTGCTTAGAAAGGGTGAGTGTTAATTGTTAGGTGGTGTTGATTGCAAAAGTCTAACTGTGTCCACGGGTTTGGCACATGCAATTGCCAGGTATCCACTGAACTTCAATGACAGAAAGAAAGCTGGATGAATGGTGTAGACTGGTGTGTGCAGCAGTACGGCAGGTGGGGATTTTGGCCGGATAGTTGAGAACGATTCAGTTTAGGATCTTGTGCAGGAGCGCCATCTGTTGGGGGTTAATGAAATATAACCTTTTAAGGTGGCCAAATACACTTCCTGTAGTTCCACAGCCGATTTTAGTGCTGTGCTTATATAAGGTCCTGAATACGTATTTGTAGTTTCTTAGAGGAGGATTACATTATTCTTTTTATTCTTATTAGCCTCTGCACCCCTACCACTCAGGGCATTTCCAGTATATCTTTCAGGGATGGGAATAAGACTCCTATTGCAGAGCAGTTTCACCCATTCCAGGTTTTACTACGGGCTTGATTAGCCACAGTGTATAAGGTAACAAGCTCAGGTATGTCTTATTAAACTCATAGCAAAGCCAGGAATGGATTCCACTGCTTTGCAGTGGGAGTCTTATTTCCATCCCTGTTTTTGGAGTTATACACTATAATGAAAAGCAGTTATTGGGAGCCTGTTTTGTTCAATAGCTGCTGGTGGCAAAAGCTAATATCATTCAAGAGGGATCTAATCCGGGACCTAAAGAGGGGGAGTTTCATGGCTTCAGATTTACTGTATTTTAATTGTTCTGTTTTCCCACACTGTTTGTAAAGTCACCTGTTTTGTAATACTGTTTCATTAACATTGTGTCATTCCTTCCATTTAGCCACGGGCACAGGGCTGACAGGTAAATACACCCCCCACACTGCTCCTCACTCCCCAGCGCATGTCTGTGAAATGTGCATGTCTGAGTCTGTGAAATCTGCTGTGCTCAGTGCTTTACCCATAGCCCCATTGAGACATAGTGAGCCAGGCTCTCAAAGGGCATTGTTCCAACGTGTCATTAACACAGTTTTTAAAGAAAGGGACAAAACACATAAACACACATACACATACACATACACATACACATACACACGCACACACAAAATAAATGTACCAAATCAGAAATGAACAGGTCACACATTTAATGCTGGCACTCCAAGTCATCTTAAGTTGTTTCTTATTCGTTATAGAATTGAAGATTTTATTTATTTTTTCCCTTTTTGATAAATATTGTGCTAATGACCATTTGCAGTAAGAGCTTTGTGAATCTGGTCTGCTGTATTACGTACAGCTGTGAAACCAATTGACTCCACTAGAATGAAATAGTGAACTGCAGTGAAAGTCTGATCACACTGATTGGAAGGAGGATCTGCTGTGTAATGACTGCTTCCTTCCTGCACCCAATGAAGAAACATTCTCTCTGCTCCAGCTCCCTCAATCCATCCACAACATTGTTAAGCAGTACGCTGCATGTACAGCATTTCTGTTTTCAATTTCAATGAATGCCACTTTGGAGAAAATGAACATTCCTTTCAGTCAAAATGGGTAGTGTCTGTGTGAGGCTGTGCAGTAGGGATGCCATGTCACATGACATTTATCACAGTCCCAGTTGATGATTCAGCAGCACACTAATATGCCTGCAATAAGACACATTTTGTAAGTCACTCAGCAAACAGGTTTGCTCCCCAGTGTTTTCTTGTGGTATTTAATTCTAGTGTTGGAATTCAGGGATGGGAAATAAAACTGGCCTTGTGTAGCAGTTTGATCCATTCCAGGTCTGATCCATTCCAGGTTTGACTGTGAGCTTGATCCCCACCCCCAGTTTCTAGGTAAGTAGCTCAGTGTGTCTAATTGAAGCTCATAGTAAAACCTGAAGTGGATCAGCAGTACTTTTAAAGAACGTATGCTCTGTCTGTAGGCATGGCACTCCACCTGACCTCCCCATCTGCCACTGCAGTCTCTTGGGGTTCATCAAAGACTGCTGTGGCACTGTTATTGAAATACTACTGTCCCTCTCTATGAAATAGTGAGTGTGTTAGATACTGTATGTTGGTGCAGAAAGCCTGAACCCTTCTGTTCCTCATCAGGACGGATGGTCGCCGCTGGTCCCTGGCCTCCCTCCCCTCCTCAGGATATGGAACCAACACTCCCAGCTCTACGGTATCGGTGAGTTCAGGACGGAACTGAGCCTGCAATTCAATCATATAGCTTTTAATGCAGGGGGTGTCTTTGTTACTGCACCTAAATAATAATAATAATAATAATAATAATAATAATAATAATAATAATAATAATAATAAAAATAAAAAGTGTAATGTAGACTGTAATATAGCTCACGGAAACGGGCTTGCCATGGTAGGATTCGGCTTCTCCCCCGAGTCCCAGTGTCATTCCTCTGCCTGCGTGGGTTAAGCTGCCAGCAGCAAGGTATTATTGGGTTTCTTGTTAATGTTTCTTTCCTTCTCACAGTCATCCTGTTCATCCCAGGAGAAGCTGCACCAGCTGCCATACCAGCCCACCCCAGATGAGCTGCACTTCCTCACTAAGCACTTCAGCTCTGAGAGCATCACTGACGAGGAGGGGCGGAGATCCCCCTCCATGCGCCCCCGCTCCCGCAGCCTCAGGTCAGTGCACAGACCCTGTACCCCCATACCTCCTCCCCTCCCCATCACTGACGAGGAGGGGGTGGAGATCCCCCTCCATGCGCCCCCGCTCCCGCAGCCTCAGGTCAGTGCACAGACCCTGTACCCCCATACCTCCTCCCCTCCCCATCACTGACGAGGAGGGGGTGGAGATCCCCCTCCATGCGCCCCCGCTCCCGCAGCCTCAGGTCAGTGCACAGACCCTGTACCCCCATACCTCCTCCCCTCCCCATCACTGACGAGGAGGGGGTGGAGATCCCCCTCCATGCGCCCCCGCTCCCGCAGCCTCAGGTCAGTGCACAGACCCTGTACCCCCATACCTCCTCCCCTCCCCATCACTGACGAGGAGGGGCGGAGATCCCCCTCCATGCGCCCCCGCTCCTGCAGCCTCAGGTCAGTGCACAGACCCTGTACCCCCATACCTCCTCCCCTCCCCATCACTGACGAGGAGGGGCTGAGATCCCCCTCCATGCGCCCCCGCTCCCGCAGCCTCAGGTCAGTGCACAGACCCTGTACCCCCATACCTCCTCCCCTCCCCATCACTGACGAGGAGGGGCGGAGATCCCCCTCCATGCGCCCCCACTCCCGCAGCCTCAGGTCAGTGCACAGACCCTGTACCCCCATACCTCCTCCCCTCCCCATCACTGACGAGGAGGGGCGGAGATCCCCCTCCATGCGCCCCCACTCCCGCAGCCTCAGGTCAGTACACAGACCCTGTACCCCCATACCTCCTCCCCTCCCCATCACTGACGAGGAGGGGGTGGAGATCCCCCTCCATGCGCCCCCGCTCCCGCAGCCTCAGGTCAGTACACAGACCCTGTACCCCCATACCTCCTCCCCTCCCCATCACTGACGAGGAGGGGTGGAGATCCCCCTCCATGCGCCCCCGCTCCCGCAGCCTCAGGTCAGTGCACAGACCCTGTACCCCCATACCTCCTCCCCTCCCCATCACTGACGAGGAGGGGTGGAGATCCCCCTCCATGCGCCCCCGCTCCCGCAGCCTCAGGTCAGTGCACAGACCCTGTACCCCCATACCTCCTCCCCTCCCCATCACTGACGAGGAGGGGCGGAGATCCCCCTCCATGCGCCCCCGCTCCCGCAGCCTCAGGTCAGTGCACAGACCCTATACCCCCATACCTCCTCCCCTCCCCATCACTGACATACCCCCCCCCCCCTTGCATGATGTAACAAAGTGACCTAACATATTGATATACAGGATAGAAGTGCAAGGCCACTGACCTTCCCTGTGCTAAACCTGCCTGAGCCTACTGCATGCAGTTAAAATAATAAACAAACAAACTGATAGCAGATACCCACAAAGTGTCCTACAGTATGTATGGACCAGTTAAATAACTTCCTAAAGAAGAGAACTGTGTGTTTATGTGCTAAAGTGTTAAAACCCTGGCTGCAAGTGTCTTTTCAGCTGTTGCTTCTGATCTGTGGTCTTGCTGAAGAATGTTTCAATTTTATTTTTTCATGAACACACAGTTCCCGTCTTCACCTGCAGAGCGGTTGTTGCGGCTCACGCAGGTAATTCATGCTTTTGTTTTTTTTGTTTTTTTTGTTTAATTTTTCAAAACTGGCGTGGCAGACTAGCTGACCGTCTCTCCTCTCCAAACCAGTCTATGAATGTGTAATGAGCGTGGTGTAAATCATCATTACCTTTTACAGAGCACGGCAAATGAGTTACAACTACACACTAAGAATAATGAACCTCTGCATTCAAGTGAATGCCATTAGCAGCGCCTATTAGAATAAAACCCATTACAAATAATAATAAAAAAAAAAAAAAAATAGCAAAGTTAATTAGAGCAGTAAAATAAAGCCGTTTGCAAGCCACTTTTCACTGAAGAAAAAATTCTGAATCTGTCATCTGTGTTACATATAACATAACAACCCTGAGGCAGATCACTGAGGAGGGGGACATGCACAGCTGGATTGAAACAGTACACAGAAGCATTTACTGTAGTGTGCTGTGGATATACCATGAAAAGGTTTTTAATATAGGACCCAGTAGTCATCCTCTATAAACATGTAATTAAAGACGATTCTTAAATAACAGATTGCTGTTTCAGTGTATTCAGTGGAAACTTCCTAGTTCGGGTGGTAATTCCAGTAATAGGTTTTCTAAGATCTGCTTTATCCACGTGTGCACAGTGCGTGCAGCGGCTTGGTCCCTCCCGTGTGTAAATAACAGCACCGTTTTTTCCTTTGTTTTTTTTTCCCCTACAAGTCTCTGATCTCATGGGCTCCATAGAGCAACACATCAGCTGGTGCCGAGCCTTCAGTCAATCAATTATCCATGTAATTGCTTCTCTGATTGCATGCAGGGGAACTGTGAGCCAGTATTTATGACACCACGCATTGCCTCACCCACCTGTCATGGTCAATTAGATCTTTCATTTCCTCCATGATGTTTGTTGTGTGGCTCCAGTGGAAAGGATTGCTCCATTATTTATCGCTGCCCTAATAAACTGTTTTTATTCATGTATGTATTTATTTGCAGTGGCCTGCTCCAGTTTATACAGTTCTATTTTGTTTTCTGCGCTGTGTTAGTAGATGACGACGACTGAATCTATGGTGTTTAAAAGTGCGGTCCGTGCTGTGCAGTAATTCAATGCAAGCGGCACACAGGCTCCTAGCCATCAGCCAGATACAAGGTCAAATGATGTGGCAACTGTTTGGTCAGTTGGGGAGGAAACTAAAAAATCGCCAATAGAGGGGATAAAAACGTCACAACATTGTAAAAACGAATATGTTAAGCGAAATATAAATTATATTTATGTATTTAACCAGGAGATTTACCCATTAAGACCTAATTTACAAGGGGCTCATATATTTAAGAAGTAGAAAATTGAGAAAATCAGACAATGTTTTATAAATTATTATTATTATTATTATTATTATTATTATTATTATTATTATTATTATTATTATTATTATTATTATTAATAACGTTAAAAACATGTATAAATAATTAATAAATGATAACCATGTGAAAAAAATACTATTGCATTCCTTCATATTGATGAATTCAAGTGGGTTAATGTGCATTGTAGTGCATTGTTTTAAACAAGGAAACACAAACATTGATAACAAAACAAAGTCTAATCTTTATACAGTCCATGTCTGTACATTCAAGAGACAACGTGCATGACATTATACTAGCTCCCTCTGGGGATTGAGCATCCCGGAGCAGCTGCAGATTGGGTGTGACTGAGCTGCTGAAGCTCTGGCTCAGCTGATTAATAACTAAAGACGGGAGCTGTGAGGTTGTTAAGCAAGCTGTCAGTTTGAATTGCAGAACCCCCTGGTTTCTAAGGACCTTGGAGAGTGGTGTTATTTTTAAGTAACATGCAATAAATGGTCAACCTAGAATTCCGAAGTGCAGGGTTCTCTTGGATTTAACTGGAAAGAGCAGGAGTTGTTTCCACGAAACACAAAGAACAGTCTTTGTTTTTGTTTGTAAATGGAGTTGGCTTCTAAGTGAAGATCGACAGCCATTCATTTCCTTGTCCAAAACGTTCCCCCTGTCCCAGGCTCTCGTGTGGAGTTCAGATTCCTACATCTCTACTGCAGTATCTTCTCCTTCTCTCCGGTTCCTGCTCAATTAGCTGCTCACTTGGTACTAATTGTGGAGGAGGATTTCTATCTGGGACCACTGGCAATTAGAAAGAGGGATGAACACACCACCGCGTATTTCACTCGGGTCCCTAAACAGCTGTCTGCTGTAATGACCACGAGTCACGCTGACCTGACATTATCAACGCAAATTTATTGCAATTTAGTTAAAAGTGGCTTGCCTTAGCAAATTGGAGCATATTATATATAGTGTGTCTATATATATATATATATATATATATATATATATATATATATATATATATATATATATATATCTCGTTTTTAAGGATTTGATTATGAATTTGACCTGGTAAAGTAAATCTAAAGGTATGTTAAACATACTGAAACATTGGGAAGTTGCCTCTGTTATAACACAAGCTGATTTAATGTATACTCAATCAGTTAGGCAGGTACCGGTAATTGCCTTCCCTGTTTTTCGATGACATAGCGCATTACCTCATGCGGTGGTCACACGCCGCTAGCCCTGGAATGACTCAGAGAGCCACATCTGTCGTTTAGACAAGCCTGATGAAACCAGCGGAATGGAACTGGAAATACTGTTGCTTCAGCCATCCGTCAGTTCCATGGTACTGTTGCCAGGGTGGTGGTATATCATATAGGACATTTGTCTCCTGCTATCAAACACAAATATACATGCTTGCAGTATATTGTATGGAGCAGCATTTGTGCGTGCAGTACAGTGTCCTGTGGTGGAGAAGGGACGGGTTTATAGTAAGGGTTCGGTACTGTTGTACATATGCTTGTTTTAATGGGTGTGGAGTGTGCCTGCTGCTATTTATAGTCTTTATAGCCACTCCTTTTAGAAGGTGTCATGTAAAGTATATGAAAATGGACCAGTTTTCTGCGGACAAACACAACACAAAGACACACGGTCCAAAATTTGCTGCACTTCCAAGATGAACATGACTGAAGACGATGTAACTTGGTTATCGAACTGTCAAAGTTTCCTTTTTTTATGTGCTGAAATGCCATCCCTATAATAACAGACTTACTGTAGGTTTGCTGGTTTTGTGTGTTGCAGCCCCGGGCGGTCCCCCATCTCTTTCGACCATGAGATCGTAATGATGAACCATGTGTACAAAGAGAGGTTCCCGAAGGTAAGTGAGTCTCCTCTTTCCTTCTGCTTCAGGACTGAATAAGACTCTGTCTGTTGCTCTAGATAGCCTTGTTCAGTGAGTCTGTCAGTTTGGGCTTGTTTGTAGTGCCTATGGGGTCAAAACAAGTCCACAGAAGGTAGGAAATAGGCCATATCCCTGTAATATTTAAACCATATATTCTTGAACATTAATTATTTTAAAAGTACATTTAAACCAGGAGTATTGACTTTAGTCCCAACTTTTTATTGTTGTGTCGATCCATGCCCCTCTGGAGTTTGGAATACTAAACCTACACGATATGGGAGTCCATGCAAAGTGTTCTTGAACACTACAAACACACAGCCTTGTTCAGTGAGACGCTCTGTGTGTGTGTGTCTTGCTTCCCCTCGCAGGCGACGGCACAGATGGAGGAGCGTCTGGCAGATTTCATCTCCTCCTGCGCCCCTGAGAAGGTGATGCCCCTGGCCGATGGGGTCCTGAGCTTCATCCACCACCAGGTGATCGAGCTGTCCCGGGACTGCCTGGACAAGTCCCGCGAGGGCCTCATCACCTCACGCTACTTCTACGAGCTGCAGGAGAACCTGGAGAAGCTGCTTCAGGATGTGAGTAGAACCACCGACCAGGAGCCACGATTACAACGCTAACCAACCATTAGCCAATTAAGGAGGATACACTGCAGCCTGTTCCAGAGGAAGGGTGTTAAATTGTGGCATGAAGGGGGAGAGGGAGGGGGGGGGGGGGGGTGGCTTCACCGCCTTCAACACCACAACACCGTCTGCATAGCAGCCAGCAGACCACATTCTTCCAGACTTGTCACAAATCTATTAGTCACTACTCTGTTTCTTTGTGTGCGTGTGTCTCTGTTAACTCAATTACAGTGCCCAGAGGCTCGTATCCAAGTTATTGCTCCCATCGGCCCATTCCCATCCCTTGAGAGGGGGTGATGGTGATTTTAATTTCACACCCCAGCACTCGCAGTTAGTGACGGATGGCTCTTTCAGATGAGAAAGGAGGGAGGGGGGAGAGGAGAGCTCCTTTAAATTATCACACCGCTGGCTCCAGTGCTCATGTCAGCACCGACAGGCTTGTGTATATCTGCGTCTCTGTGTGTGTGTGTGTGTGTGTGCGTATAGGAATGGCATTTTGCAAACAACCCCTGGAATGGCACAGGCAGTCCTGAAGCAAGCATGACATCATCTGGGGAATGCTAATTGGATAGTTTGCAGTGGGGGCGTAGCGCTCAGCCGCAGTGTAGTGTTAGGTGGATAAAACGCGGCGTGTTTCAACACCGGGGGCATTGCGGGGTAAACAAGGCATCTTTATAAGATGTCCAGGATCTCATGGCAGAGAAGGGTGGAGGAGGAGGCGATTTTACAGAGTATCTTGGAGCGTCGGAAATGGACCAGGCTTATGGCAGAGACCTTACCAGTTGAGTTGTTTATTATGTTATAATCGCAATGGAAAGTATTTTTGGGGGTTTTAAATTTTCCTTTAGGAATGTAATGCAAAATCACTTTTAGGAATTGCTGTGATGTTTAAAGATGTTGGTGTTTCATCTGATTTTGTACAACGTGTTTGCACTTAAGATGGACATTGTCTCGTGTTTGCAGTCTGATAGATGCATTGTCTTGCACTGCCTTGTAGAGTATTCTTCTTGTTTAATGTGGCTTGTCCGAAGTCTTAATATTCTCTTGCGAATGTTTAGATAGAACCGTGAAGAAGGCTGACGACTCCTATGGGGATCTCATTAAGAATCCGTTGATCTAATCTGTTACTTTGAACTGTGGCGTACAGCCCCTGTTACTTGCCTTTCTCATTTGGACTTAATATTCATGACTGTGCCCCCTAGAAGGTCCTTAGGGAAAATGGGGGGGGGGGGGGGGGGAATACAGTAGCGGAGCGATTTGATAATGCTAGACTGCTTTATTCAGTTAAATGCTTTATATGATGGCTGTATCTTCTCTGTTTTTGGACATACATTAGATGCTGCTTTCAAACCATGCGATTGGTAATGCCAGGTTTAGTCTGGGCAGGTGCAGTGTTGCACTGTCTGTGCTGTTTTACCTTTGCATCGCATTGCTAACCTTCAGGAAGCAACCTATTGTGGTAAGAGATAGTCCTCCAGCCTCGTCTGCGTATTCACGAGGGAAGCCTCATTTGAAACAGCAGTGCACTGTGAGCTGTGTGTCAGCCAGGAGCTTTTGTTTACATCCATGAATGATGGGTGAACTGGCCTAATGTCCTGGTTACGTTTTCCAATCTGCAGCAGCGTATTGGTTATCTCTGGATCATACTTGTGTCTTATCATGTCTGTGTTGTGGTGTACAGTATAATCTTTAAGAAGCATCTTCAACTGCAAGCAAGCTGGACACTATAGAACTTTGAGGGGGAGGGGGGTTCTTAAAACAGTTTCCATGGTAATGCATGTGTACAGTTCTGAGTAAACTGGCCTTGCCAGTCCGGGGATCCCTCTCCTCTCCTGGTTAGCCAGTTTTGCCTTGTTGCCACGGTGTGTAGCCTCGCAGTGCAGCAGACCTACTGGATCAGTGGGGGGAGCCATTTGTCAAAGCCAGCCTGCAGGCCTGAAACCCCCTTTCTCTGTAAACAGACACATTTGTCTTGCCTCAACAAAATGAACTGGTCTTTACCTGCCGAAAGCCAGCAAAGAGACAACACTACAGGCTGCATTTGTTACATTTTCAGCTTGACCAAAAAGAAAACAATACAAGTTTTACAGAAACAACAACTGCAGTGCTCGTTTTTTCCTTGGTGGTGGTTTCTGATACTCTGCTTTGCTTCCAGGCCCATGAGCGCTCAGAAAGCCGGGAGGTCGCCTTCGTCACCCAGCTGGTGAGGAAGCTGATGATCGTCATTGCCAGGCCGGCCCGGCTGCTCGAGTGCCTGGTAAGGATGAAGGAACTTTCTTGTGTGCGTGTGAAGGAACTGTCCGTGCCTGTGCACTGCAGAGTGTGTGAGTGTGTGTGCCCCTGTGCACTGTGTAGTCTATGTGTGTGTGTGTGTGTGTGCCCAGCCCGCCAGTTACTACAGGCTCTCTCTGCCACTGGAAAAGCTGCTGTATAATATCTTTAATGTTTTATCTTCTTTTGTTTAGTTTATAATCTCCCTGTCTGGCAGGTGTGTTTTGATTTCTAAGTTTGAAGAATCTGTGTCAATGTCTTTTTCTCTTTTTCCCCCATACTTTCTCTTTTTATTGCCCTTTTACTCAAGTTTTTGTCTTTTTCCCTTTTATTCTTTTGTTTGTTTCTCTCTCTCTCTCTCTTTCTCTCTCTCTCTCTCTCTCTCTCAATGTGTTTCTTCCCTAAATCAAACCACCTCACGGTGGTAATTTAAATTGTCGAGGTGGGGGGGCACAGAAAGGGGAGTCTCTCTCACTCTCCTCTCTCCGCTGCAGGAGTTTGATCCGGAGGAGTTCTATCATCTGTTGGAAGCCGCCGAGGGCCATGCCAAAGAAGGGCAGGGAATCAAGTCGGACATTCCCCGCTACATCATCAGCCAACTGGGGCTTACCAGGGATCCCCTGGAGGGTGAGTGTGGAAGGGCAATCAGTCCCACAGCAACGCACCAGCACACCGACAGACCTAGAAGACCCCTCAAACTCTTGGTGCACTTTTCATTATTAATGTTGCAGCAGTACACTAAAAAACAAACATTGCTGAAGGACTCAACACTTTTATATCTCTTTGGTACCAAGTACTGTAGGTTCCCCTAGGGTAATTTATTAAATAGCAGGGATGGAATTCGGACTTCTATTGCGTAGCAGTTTCACCCATTCCAGGTTTTGATACGAACTTGATCAGCCCCAGTGTACCGGTGACAAGCACAGGTTTGTCTTATTAAACTCATAGTAAAACCAGGAATGGGTCAAACTGCTATGCAATACATCCCTGAACATTTATATCTTATACTGAACAATACATGAAAATGGGCATAGGTACTGTATACATATTAGTGCAGTATGTTAGGTTAGTTTACTGGTGTAAAGGAGTTCTCTTTCTATAGCACTGGAGCGCTCTGCAGTGTTGAGTGGAGTTCTCTTTCTATAGCACTGGAGCGCTCTGCAGTGTTGAGTGGAGTTCTCTTTCTATAGCACTGGAGCGCTCTGCAGTGTTGAGTGGAGTTCTCTTTCTATAGCACTGGAGCGCTCTGCAGTGTTGAGTGGAGTTCTCTTTCTATAGCACTGGAGCGCTCTGCTGTGTTGAGTGGAGTTCTCTTTCTATAGCACTGGAGCGCTCTGCAGTGTTGAGAGTGGAGTTCTCTTTCTATAGCACTGGAGCGCTCTGCAGTGTTGAGTGGAGTTCTCTTTCTATAGCACTGGAGCGCTCTGCAGTGTTGAGTGGAGTTCTCTTTCTATAGCACTGGAGCGCTCTGCAGTGTTGAGTGGAGTTCTCTTTCTATAGCACTGGAGCGCTCTGCAGTGTTGAGTGGAGTTCTCTTTCTATAGCACTGGAGCGCTCTGCAGTGTTGAGTGGAGTTCTCTTTCTATAGCACTGGAGTGCTCTGCAGTGTTGAGAGGCTTTAAAATAAGACCTAATGTTTGTCTAAACTTATTAAATTTGACTTTGGTTTATTACATGATCACACTTTTATATTAACCCTAAACCCTGTTGACACATGCTCTACTACTGGAATACTCACTGATGATATTAATGTACAGTTTCGTGTTTTTTTGTTTGTTGCAGAAATGGCCCAGCTGAGTAGCTATGACAGTGGCAACCCTGACACCCCTGAAACTGACGACTCTGTGGATGTAAGTGCAGTGCAGCAGAAAGGAGATGGGAGTTCACTGCTCAGACTGCTCAGTTGTGTTCTAAGCCTCTTTATTAACACTCATAACTGTTCTCTCTCAGAGCTGTGGAACTGTGATGCAGAGGAAGAAACCCCCCTGCGAGGAGGACTTTGAGAACATCAAGCTCATCAGCAACGGAGCCTATGGGTGAGTGTCTTGAGACGCTCCCCTGAGCAGCCGTTCTACAGCAGTGTTGCTTGCTAGCTTAGTGAGCAACGCTGCTATAGAGCTGCCCTTGTGACACCGCAGTGTAGCCTGATTTCTAACAATGGAAAGCGGACGTACGGACTTGTGGTTGACCGTGTCCTTGCTCCTGCAGCGCGGTGTACCTGGTCCGGCACAAGGAGACCCGGCAGCGCTTTGCCATGAAGAAGATCAACAAGCAGAACTTGATCTTGAGGAACCAGATCCAGCAGGCCTTCGTGGAGCGAGACATCCTGACCTTCGCAGAGAACCCCTTTGTGGTCAGCATGTTCTGCTCCTTCGAGACCAAGCGCCACCTCTGCATGGTCATGGAGTACGTGGAAGGTACGTTCTCAGGGATGGAAAGAGGACTCCCATTGCATAGCAGTTTGATCCATTCCTGGTTTCACTCTGAGTCTAATCAGACACACTTCACCTTGTTAGCCAAACAACTCTGGCCAAAAGTAATTGTAAAAGAACAAACTATGCACAAAGTTAAACTGAAAATGTATTAAAAGGTTTAAACATTTAGAATTGTATCTGAACATAATTTAGATCCTTTATTTAACATCATGTTAAACTACAAAATGATATTGCAAAAGTCTAACAGAAGCCATAATAGTCGTACAATATTTAATGTTAGATTTCGAAATGTCAAATGTTTCCATTTTTGTCTGTTTGTCCATATATGTATATGTGAAACTACAAGCGGTATGTAATTCAGTATGTTAACATAGCATTATTCAGCTGGTTTCATTTGACTTTATGAAGCAACATGTGTTAATTATATAGGGGGATATATAGCTGTATATAGGTGGTTTTAAGAATGCCTTATTGAGCTGGTTTGCTTTTGCTTGGCAGGTGGTGACTGTGCCACTCTGCTGAAGAACATTGGGGCCCTGCCTGTTGACATGACGCGCATGTACTTTGCTGAAACGGTGCTTGCCCTCGAGTATCTTCACAACTACGGCATCGTTCACCGGGACCTCAAACCTGACAAGTAAGCTTGCAGTGCTCGCTTCGTTCCTTTCAGTGGCACTTCATGGTTTTGGTTCAAACACCCATCAGTCATGCTGCACCCACGTGTCTCTGACAGAGCTCCTCTCTCTTGTATTGTGCTAGTTTGCTGATCACCTCGATGGGACACGTCAAGCTCACTGATTTCGGGCTCTCGAAGATCGGGCTTATGAGTCTCACCACCAACCTGTACGAGGGGCACATTGAAAAGGATGCCAGGGAGTTCCTGGACAAGCAGGTACTGTAGGAGCTTGCTGTGCACTGTGTGTGTGTGAGCTTGCTGTGTGTGTGAGCTTGCTGTGTACTGTGTGTGTGAGCTTGCTGTGCACTGTGTGTATGTGAGCTTGCTGTGTGTGTGAGCTTGCTGTGTGAGCTTGCTGTGTGCTGTGTGTCCTCCAGTGATGCACTGGTAGCACAGACATGCACTATTCCAGGCTCCTTGTGGACAAACCTCAAGCACTTGGGTAACACATTCAATAGCCGTGCCTGCGTACTCCACTCAATTCCCTTCACTGTGTGAGAAAGCGTCTCCTCCCCTCTGCGTTGGCGCTGGTGTTCTTGATGTTCTGCGTGTCTCGGTCCGCAGGTGTGCGGCACCCCTGAGTACATCGCCCCGGAGGTGATCCTGCGGCAGGGCTACGGGAAGCCGGTGGACTGGTGGGCGATGGGGGTCATCCTCTACGAGTTCCTGGTGGGCTGTGCGCCCTTCTTCGGAGACACACCAGAGGAGCTGTTTGGACAAGTCATCAGTGGTGAGCACCAGCTCTTTGTGAATTTCATGTCATAAACAAGCAAACGTGGAGCGATATTTCTTTTGATTTGAATCGTCAGCAGTGTATGAATCGAAATCAAATACGTGTCGCTCCCCAGGCTTATCTATGAGAGGCAGTGTCAAAAAGCCTTCATAGTAGAAGTTCAAAAACAAGACTGCTGTGCATGGCTTTAGAAAAGGAATCATATTCGGAGTAACATATGCTAGGAAAAAAATGACCTTGGGTTGGCTAAAGGATTGAAAGTTTCTGCTCAGAGAAGGATTGGAAGAATTGGAGGTCCTGTATAGTGCAGAATTCATGCCTGAGTACCATCGCAGTGCAGCTTAGCAGCTCATCTCTACTCCCTCCCCTTTCCTAGATGAAATCATCTGGCCTGAAGAAGAGGATGCACTGCCCCCTGAAGCAGAGGATCTCATCTCCAAGCTCCTCAGGCAAAACCCTATGGACAGGCTGGGAACAGGTAGGGATGCTGGATCCTAAAGGTACAAGAAATGGATTGGAAGTTTAAATGGACAGTTGCATACAGAAACTTGCAGAGAAGGATGTGCAGCAAGGAGGTATCACAATCTGCTTTCTCATACATTACAGCGCTGTTGACTGAACCAATTGTTTCATTTTTGTTTTTGTATTAAACATGATGAGCCATATTTTCAAAGCTTTTACTCCAGTCTTTAATTAACTCCTTATTTTTTTGGAAGGGGAACATTCCATGTAAATGATATAAAACTGACAAGCAAAAAAAGGAATTAATAGTAGTTCTGGATCTAGTTTTATATAATCTGCAGCTTTTTTTGTTTTTTCTCCTGTATAAAAAATAGTAGTTAATTAAACTGGAGTAAACGCTTAGAAAATATAGCCCGATGTTTCTTAATGCCGTGCTTTATTCGCAGTCTGTAGCCGAGCTGCGTTGTGTATTTGTTTCAAAGCAGTGTCCTCATGTATTGTGCATGCTTTGTATTTGGGAACAGGCAGTGCGTTTGAGGTGAAGCAGCACCGTTTCTTCTCTGACCTCGACTGGAACAGTTTACTGCGGCAGAAGGCAGAGTTTATCCCCCAGCTGGAGTCGGAGGACGACACCAGCTACTTTGACAGTAAGCCCAGTCTCTTCCACAGAGCCACGACGGGTCTTATTTTCAAAGCATCACCTCCAGTCTTTAATTAACTCCTATGTTTTGAAAAGAGAAAAAAAAAATCATCTTAATGTTACAAAATGAGAAACAACCACCTGCAGGGTGCTGAAGAGAGCTCGGATTCTGTTACTACTTCACTGTCTGGGTCTAGTTTTGTAAAATCAAGCAGCGTTTTGCCTCTTAAAAAAAGAAAGAAAATAGGAGTCAATTAAAGACTGGAGTAAACTCTTTGAAAATATGGCCCAAAGTTTTAAATGGGCTCTGGCAGACATAACTCTACATAGCAAAACAGCAGCTAGATCCGCCACAAGCACTGGGACTGATGGATAAGGCAGAAAGACTGGGGGAAATGTGTTTATTTAACCCCCTGGTTATGAGCTGGGTCAGTTCAGTATGTGTGTGTCTAATTGTGTGTCTGTCTGTCTGTAGCTCGCTCTGATCGCTACCACCACGTGGACTCAGAAGAGGAGGAGGACACGAATGATGAAGAGCATGTAGAAATGCGTCAGTTCTCCTCCTGTTCCCCTCGCTTCAGCAAGGTGAGTGAACCCTGCCCAGGGGAGTGCTGCTTACTTCAGCTTCCACTTTAAAAACGACTGCAGGTCTTCCACGCTGCATGTGTAGAGGTGTGCACTAAATGAGGGCTCCCAGTGTGTTCAGCATTGCACAGAGTGTGCACGAATAAACAGAACAAGTAATAACACAGCCGGTGAATGGCTTACTGCACTTAGAGGTGAGTGGCTGATGCCTCCCGAGTTCAGATCATGGCTCTGTATTTTGTGTTTAAATTTAACAGCCCATTGCTTAAGTGAATTAAATATTTAGGTGAATTCAAGGGTTTGTCTACCACTTACAGTCATTCCATAAATTCAGATATTCAGTCATTAATTCTGAAAACCACCAGGTCATTTAAAAAGCTAAACTCAACCAATGTTAAGGAGCATTTACAGAGCTAGTTACCCTGTTAGAATAGTCAACCATGATGCAAGTGAGAATCGTCAGTGAAGTGCAGGGATGGAAATACAACCCCTATTGTATAGGTAACAAGCTCAGCTGCGTCTTATTAAACTTACAGTAAAACAAGGAATGGCTCAAACCGCGATGCAGTGGGAGTTCTATTTCCATCCCTGAAGTGCATACTAATACATAGTGTGTGAGTGGTGGTTAAACTCTCTCTCTCTCTCTCTCCAGGTGTACAGCAGCATGGAGCGCCTGTCCCTTCACGAGGATAAGAAGACCCCGCCTCCCACCAAGCGCAGCCTGAGCGAGGAGGGCACTGGCAAGATGGACAGCCTGAGTGGGCTCAAGTCCCGGGACCGCAGCTGGATGGTGGGCTCGCCTGAAATGTAAGTCCACTGGTTGCCCTCATCACACACTAACGGGAGCCTCGCCCCGTGTTAGCTGAAGGTGGCTGTGTCTTCAGCACACCCGCAAGGGCAAGGTGCTTGAGCCTGATTGCATCTGGTGCAGCTTGCTTGTATTGCAATCCAGCATCTGATGGTTGTATTGCAGTACTGTATTCAGGGATGGAAATAAGATTCCTATTGCAAAGCAGTTTCACCCATTCCAGGTTTTTATATAATGCTAGCTTGATTACCTACTGTGTATAGGTAACACACTCAGTGTGTCTTATTCGACTCGTAGTGTAGTAAAAACCAGGGAGTCTTATTTTAATCCTTGATCATAATACACATTTTGCATTGGGCACAACAATCTCTTTCGTTTCAGTACTTCATAATATATGTTCTAATAAATTAAAAACCATAGAAAAGATCAAGCTGCTGTGCAATGGGAGTCTTGTTCCCTGGTATGTGTTACTTTCTGTCGCTGGCTGTTTAGGTTTGGTAAAGCCTGGGACTCTAACACAGTGCAGTGAACCCCTCCCTCTCCCCACTCTCTCCCTGCCGGGGCTGCAGCCTGCGGAAGCGCCTGTCCGTGTCGGAGTCCTCGCACACGGAGAGCGACTCCAGCCCCCCGCTGACGGTGCGCCGCCGCTGCTGCTCCGCCATCATCGAGATGCCACGCTTCGCCATCTCCACCGAGGACGAGAGCTCCAGGAAGGGCCCCCCTGCCAGCTGGGGTCCCCGAGGGGAGGAGCTCCCCCTCACCATTCCCGAGCAGCCCCTGGAGAGAGAGCTGCGGCTGGATGAGTCCCCCACCACCCCCGGCTCCACCAGAACCCTGGGCAAGAGCACGCTGACACGTGAGTGCCCGGCCGCCATGCTCTGCCACTCATGGTAGTGACGCGACACAATCAGATGGCTTCACAGATCCCTTATCTAATGGTACCTTGGTCTAGGTAGTGCAGCTGAGCTTCACTGTTCATTTTACAGCTAGTTTAGATATCAGTGTACTGTATTGGGACGGTGCTTTGAAAATACATTTTAAAGAATGGATGTGTTTTTTATATCTAAATTAATCAACATTTTAGAAAGTTTTAGCATTATAGCATGTAAAATAACTTTTCATAAACTGTACTTTTAAATGCTGAAATGATTTATTTAATCGGGAACCAAATATCTATGCATGTTTATTGTTTCTCCACTAGTTGGCAGCTCCAATGAACTCTCTGAGCGCTCTTCGCGGTGCAACAGCACTGAAGTTTCGGACAACGCCACACCCAAGGCCATCAGCGACCTGGCAGCCCGGCGCGCGCGGCACAGACTGCTCTCCGGGGAGTCGCTGGAGAAACGCACCTCGCGGCCGCTTAGCAAGGTCATCAAGTCAGCCTCCGCCACCACGCTGTCCCTCATGATCCCGTCCGGTGAGTCAGGGCAGGGGTTTGATATCATAGAAACATAAGCAATGTGCATAAAACTGAGTCATACTGTACTTGTCTGGTATTTTTAAGAGAAGCTATGAAATCATCTTTAAAAATGATGATGATAACTCTCCCCAGATCACTACAGTGGCTCCCCTCTGGCCAGCCCGATGTCACCCCATTCCCTCTCGTCAAACCCGTCCTCGCGAGACTCATCCCCCAGCCGCGACTACTCGCCCGCCATCAGCAGCGTCAAGCCTGCGATCGTGATCCACCGCGCGGGCAAAAAGTACGGCTTCACGCTGCGGGCCATCCGTGTCTACATGGGGGACACAGACGTCTACACAGTGCACCACATGGTCTGGGTGAGGAGACTCCAGCTGTTTCATTGGTTATTTCATTGAGGTTCCGCCAGGGCTGAAAGGGTCAAACTGGTTTTATGATTGAAAGAAGTGAAAATGTCTTAATGTAATAAGGAGAACGCTGACACTTGAACATTCTTCCTGACCCCTCTGCCCCTCTCTCCCCCTCCAGCATGTTGAAGAGGGCGCTCCAGCACACAATGCTGGTCTGCGGGAGGGTGATCTGATCACTCACGTCAACGGGGAGCCGGTGCACGGCCTGGTCCACACAGAGGTGGTGGAGCTCATCCTCAAGGTTGGGGAATATTACTGTCTTTTATTTTTATAAACTGTACTGGTGTGGGTTATAAGTAGGACCGTGTACAGCGACTGTAGCGCTGCTTCCACTTGATAAAAGTATGAAATGAACAGGGGAGGTGAAGAGGACTGTAAAATACTGGAAGGAAAATAAAATGCACATTTTTCACGGTAGGCCGTCAAATACACGATTTCCATGAAATTCGTGATATCGTGAATTTTCCGGGGCCCCAGTTATAAGTTAATACATCCGCTTGACCCTCACTCTTACGGTATAAGAGTATCTTCTTGTGAGCCCATATTACCTTATTATAAATCATGTTTGAATCATCAAAGAAACTAAAACATAGTTATCCGTGCCTTCAGTTCATAGTGCAGAAGATAACACAGTAAAACAAGATATACTGGAATGTTCTGAAATGGGATGTGTTGACAGTTTTGTAGTGGCTTTGTGATTTTATAATCCTCATGGTGAAAGTACAAAACTGTCCGGTCTGGACCATGAGACAGGCTGTGGTTGTTTAACAGTACCCTCCTCGTCCTGAGCGTTCTGCCCTTCCCTTTTTTCGTTCTGATTTGTAATTATTATTATTATTATCATTTATTTCTTAGCAGACGCCCTTATCCAGGGCGACTTACAATCGTAAGCAAATACATTTCAAGTGTTACAATACAAGTAATACAATAAGAGCAATGAATGCTGAGCCTCTTTTGTCTCTGCCAGAGCGGCAACAAGGTGTCCATCTTGGCCACTCCCTTCGAGAACACGTCCATCAAAGTGGGTCCGGCGCGCAAAGCCAGCTACAAGTCCAAGATGGCCCGGAGGAACAAGAAGACGAAAACTAAAGAAGGTCAAGAGAGGTGAGGATTTGATCTGCAATACCACTTAATCGAAGGATGTAACAAACAAACAATCAAACCAAATTACACTGCTGTCAAACCTACAGGGGTGCACTGGGAAGAGAGACCCTCAGCAGAGCAATACGGAACTTGTTAGAATCTGACACGAATCAGAGAGCCAGTTCAAGCCTGGGTATATCTCTGTAAGAAATAGCTAACAGATGTTTAGTAGCTCACAAAGTTGCCAGTATCATTTGAATTGGAGAGATTTATTTTACATCCTGACGTATCTGCTATTTCAGAATAGTTGGAGTCTTGACTGCATGTAGCTTTCTGCTGACACCCTGTTGACTAGCTTGCATGAAGGCCCTGACGACTCTGTTTCTTTCCAGCAGTAAAAAGAGGAGCTCCCTTTTCAGGAAGATCACGAAGCAGGCGTCCCTGCTGCACACGAGCCGCAGCCTGTCCTCCCTGAACCGCTCGCTGTCGTCCGGGGAGAGTGTCCCGGGCTCCCCCACCCACAACCTGTCCCCTCGCTCCCCCACGCAGGGCTACCGATCCACCCTCGACTCGGCACACTCCGGTACGAGCCCTCTGTGCACACTGTCGTCCGTCCAGAACTGTGGAGCACTCTGGGGAGGGACCGGATTTAAGTCCGATCTCTAGATAAATAAACAGAGCGCATGTTGATTTCTTTGTTTTAATTCGTAATATATTCGTAATTCATATATATATATAATGCTTCTCTCTGTTTGTTGCATGGATTTATATTTGTCACTACTAAATGGTGTATTGGCACCTCAATCGAAACAAAGAAATGTGTCTTTGCTCAATTCCTGTATAAAACATGTATTTGGTTGACAATTATTAACATGGAATATCAGTTTATAATACCGTTTTAGTGATGCATTACGAGTGGTAAAGCTACTGTTCTATTTGTTACATTATAAAGAACAGCAGCCTAAACCTGACTTCTGACCTAGTATCGTTTTCCAATTCACTTCAAAGCTGCGTTCTTTGATTCTCTTTTTGTCACATGTGAGTTTGGAAATTGCCTGTTATAAATCTAACCATTTTGCAGGGATATTTATCAACCTCTCTAAAGTGTACCATTGTTTACGATTAACAAGCTTGAATCTACGAAGCATTAACAGGTTTTATTTTTTCCAGTTGGCGGCAACTCTTCCCAGAGCAGTTCTCCCAGCTCCAGCGTCCCGAACTCTCCAGCCAGCTCCGGCCACATCCGGCCCAGCTCCCTGCATGGCCTGGCCCCCAAGCTGCAGCGCCAGTACCGCTCCCCTCGCCGCAAATCTGCAGGAAACATTCCGCTGTCCCCCCTGGCCCGGACCCCCTCCCCGACGCCCCAGTCCACCTCACCACAGCGCTCCCCCTCCCCCCTGTCCGGTCACTCTCTGGGCAGCTCTAGCGTCACCCAGTCCTTTCCGGTCAAACTGCACTCTTCTCCCCCTCTCGTCCGCCAGATCTCCCGGCCCAAAAGCGGCGAGCCCCCTCGCTCCCCTCTGCTCAAGAGGGTGCAGTCTGCGGAGAAGCTGGCCTCCTCCCTCTCCTCCTCTTCCTCCCCCTCCCCCTCCTCCTCCTCCTCCTTGGACAAGAAGCTGGCCTCCTCCCGCAAGCACAGCCTGGACATCTCGCACTCTGAGTTCAAGAAGGAGATGATGCAGCGGGACCCCAGCCTCCAGAGTCTGCAGGAGTCGGCCAGCGAGACCCTCCTGGGCAGCAGAAAGGCCCCCGTCGAGAAGGGGATGCTGCAGAAGCCGTCGGCCCGCAAGCTGGGCCGCCAGGAGCCGCCCGAGGGGGCAGGAGCTGCCGCAAGCAACAGCAAACTGAAGGACAAGCTGTCGGCGATCCGGCAGGACCGCGCAGAGAGGCGGGAGTCTTTGCAGAAGCAGGAGGCCATCCACGAGGTGGACTCCTCCGAGGACGAGACGGATGAGGGCTCTGAGGACAGCCAGGACGGGAGGAGGCTGAAGCACAGGATTGAAACAGGGCGCAAGGACTCTGCCGACGAGGACCCCTTCCTGCCACCTGAGCCCTATGTGAAAACAATGCTGGTCCAGCCACCCAAGAGCAGTGCAGCAGCAGCAGCATTATCCTCATCACCTCCGGCAAGCCAGCTGCAGTGTGCAGGACAGACGATCAGACCATCAGATAAACTGGAGCCTTCGTCTACCAGCTCTGTTAAAGCAACCGAAGCACAACAGAAATCACTTCAGACCACAACCCCCACAGCGGAGGTTCCTAAAGACATATCCAGGCTCGCCGGCCCAGCGGCTCGGATCCATCAAGGCATCCAGACAGCTGCTCCTGGGAAATTGTCTGCGTCTGGGATTCAGAGTGCTTTTACACCACTGAAGGATGCTTTTCTAAAGTCGGCCCCGGGTATCTGCACTCTGGCCCCTGCAGCTACGGCTAGTGAGTCTCTGACTGTGACTTCAAAAGACACTAAATGCACTCCAAAGCAGGTCCCAGAAAACAAAGAAAAGAGCAGCAGCCTTTCGGGGAGAATCAGCGACAAGTCCCTGAAGCCCAGCCATGCCCTGGAAGTCAAGCCACTCACTCCTGCCGTAGACTGCCAAGCCAGCCCTGCCCCAGCTGAGGGCATCTGCAAGGAGAAGAAGGAAGGGGACAATAAGAGGAACCATGCCATCGCTGCATCGACTGCTCCTGTTCCAGCTAGCACCACTGACAAGATAACGCCACTCGTGTCCCAGCTAGCCACGGTGGCCAAAAGTGTGCTCGGACCGGTCAAGCTGAGCATCCCTGGAGCGAAGGAGGCTTTTGAAAAAGCCAGAGAGATGCAGCCGGAAGACTGCCTCAACACAAAGGGAAAGGAGCAGGGGAAAGCCAAGCAGGAGCAGGACAGGCTTGATGCGCTCAAGACGTCTACTTCGGCGGGACAGGCGTCGTCCTCCAAGCAGACAAGCCCTCTGCTCCCACTGGTGTCCGAGTCTGCACCCAGAGAGCCTGCACTGAAAACTGAAATGGGTCCCATGAAGACCCCGGGAGACAGGAGGAAAACCATGTCGGTTAAAGAATGTGCCCAGGTGATGTGCGGTAAAACGGCTGGTAGCGCCCCCTACCAGCAGGTCAGTTGCAGTGCCCTACGTAAGGAAGTCCCCCAGACAGTGAGACAGTCAGAGACGGGGGACCAAAAGAGAGGACAGGAATTGCAGGTGTTGCAGAAAGCAGCTGCAACAGCAGCAACGTCGACGACGACACAAGACAAAGTTTACAGGAAAACGTAGCAGCATCGCCGGAGGAGAAACTCGCACTCCAGCTTCCAATAACAAAATAAAGACTGCATGTTTAAAAACTTTATACGAAACACGAATCACAAACAAACAAAGGAAATCCAGATACAGAATTAGGGTTTTTTTGTACATTTTTTTCATACACAGTTAGCTTTTTTTTGTAAATGACGGGGCAAGAAATAAACAGCTTCAATTAAACGTTCAGAGAGTAGCTCTATTTTTTTTTTTGGCTCACCACTACCAAGTTTCAGTCTGAGCCCGCAGTTGTTTTCTTGCTAATGGAACAGGTTGTGCCTTAATGAATACAATCTTTCAGAAACATCTGCATGACTTGGATGAAAGAAGATTGAGAATTCGAGCTATTAAAGTAGCCGATGCATAACGCTATCTATAAAATACATTTCAGACCTGTTCAAAGCAATGCCTTTCTGTCATTCATGCTCCATTCGTTTCCAGCAGAAACACTCCTTTTACAATACAGCATTGCAAGACTTAACTCCAGCAAAGTGGATGTTTTTTAGATCTATTTTATATCATGAACACTAAAAAAAAAAAAAAAAAAAAAAAAAAGCAGACAGCGTCAGGAGGCATGTTCAGTAGTCCCGTACTGCTCCGTGCTGATCGCATGCCTTGCCCTGGTAGAGGTGCCCTTGCTAACCATGTACAAGCTGTCTAACCTGTCCTGACCGATGCACACACGCGAACATTATGCTGGTCTACTCTGTAACACAGTGGAGAATCAGATGATTAAATACAAACGTCTGAGTGGGAGGTAGAGGAAGGCGTCTGTGAGATTCCTGTGTTGGTTGTCATTTCAGCAGTCAAGGTGCTGGAAGAGTACCTTCGCTCCTTGAACAACTGCAAGGGCCAGATGATGCAGCAGCCAGCCAGCCAGCGGACTGCTGATGAAGCAGCTCTGCAAAAGGGACGCGATACAAAATAAAGGACATCAAACAAGACCAATGGTTATTTCTAGCCCTGCTGCTTTTTTTTTTTTTTTCCCCAGTTTCGTTTATTAAATTTATTAAAATATATATATGTTTTTTTTTTTGGACCAACCTAATGTTTTTTTCCACAGCTGTCAAACTTCCCTGTGAGTGTGTGTAATTGTTGTGTAGTGTGTGATTTGTGTGTAAAGCAAGTTTGCATACACTGTGACTCTCTACCAGGCTGCCCTTGAATGTGAAACATTGTGACAATATCATCTTTTAATACGTGGGGAGGGACCTCTGTCTCAACAGGACTGTACCTTCATGAGATGTAGTATTGCTGTGCACAGTTAGGAGGTGTTGTACGGTCAGGGTTAGAATAGTATGGAAAATTCAGAATCCCTCATTAAATTAAACAGACCAGTCTGTCCTGTTACACAGAAGGGAGTCAGTCAAGAAAACAAAGTAGCATTGAGATTCGTCATTACTAAACCCAATCCAAGGCTGCTCACGCATTCACCATGACATTTGCGCTATCTCAGTTTGCCTACTGACAGATAGCCATGTCACTCTGTGTTGTATGTGCCAGCATTGAAGGAAATATTTTCAAAGAGGGCATTTAAAAAAAATAATTAAGAAATGTGGCAAAGGCACGTACCCACACCAGGTGTGTGCTTTTACCATTGGGTAATGTTTCACAGATCTGCTTTAGGACCTGGATTTGTAGAAACACTTGCACCTCAACCAGCCTTAGTTTAAGTTTGCACTAACAACAAAAAGACTCTCTGGGATAATACAGGTTTCCTGAAGCGCTCAGAAAAGGGTTACGACTTTTACTGTAACGTCGCGTTTTCATCTTCCACTGCCTTCTATTGTGTATCTAAATAAAGCTACGGAGTCTCTGGTTCTCTCTGATGTTTTAGACACTTTAAAAAAAAAACAAAAAAACATCACTTCTGAAAAGGCTTAGGCTTAGCTTTGACGTGCCACTGCCATGGCAGGCTCAGCGAGTGCAATCGGGAATGCAGCGTGCCACGAACACTGGAAAAGATCCCTCTGTATCAGTCTGCAAATGGGGTGCGTTCCGCCACTCAGTTCCTTTTGAGAGATGCCCATGCAGTGGCCTGCTTGTTAAAGGTGAAAGATAGCAAGAGATGTCCTTTCCTGCCTTGCAAATAAATAAATCAAGCTGTGAGGCTAAAGCAGCCTTTTTAAATGTTTACACATCGATACAGCAGGATTAATAAGCAGTGCTCCATAGGAAAAATTACAGGACAAGTTCAATGAAGGGTCTAGTTCAATAATTGAGAGCTCATTTGGAATGAAAACCAGCAGACACGGGGTCCCCAGGACCAGGGCTGGGAACCACTGCTCCAGCTAGCTAATGCATTTCTAAAGTCGGGGTTCAATTTGAAATCGTTCTGTTTAGTTTTTTTCGTATGGTGCATTGTTTGTAAATGACCCTCTGTTTAAAAGAAGACATGTTTCTGTAGACTGTACATATTGTGACCCAGTCTTTCTTCCTTCTTCTCTGGATTATACTGTGTGACAGTATGGTACGACAGCATTGCCGATAACCAGGGATCATCATTTACTGCTTTAGCTAATCTCATGTCATTTATTACAATTCCACGTGGTACTCCACCCTAAACCATTTGTGTAGAAAACTGATTTGATTTGATGTGAAAGAGGAGCTTTCCACCTTGGTGTCCACCTGGCCATGTTGGTCTCTGAATTGCCATCTTAGTAATCCTCCAGCAACCACATGCATCTAAATGAAAAACCTGTTCATCGTCGTTGGGGGGTGGGGGGGTTATAGTTTTGGACTTCATCCAAGCGTTAAACATTTAAAATCATAAACGTTTTAACCGTATTTAAAAAATAATTCTTGTCAAGTTCTAGGTGTTAGGCAAAGTGTTTTATACAGTTTGCAAGGATGATTTTATTTCATATTCAATATTTATTCATTGGGTTTTCATGCTGTACATAGTCTTATGAACATGAATGGGTAAAGCAATTCATAATAATAAAACTAAACTAAATGTGTCAGGCAGTCATGTGGAGGGTTTTATGACTGGTAACAGGAATTTCAGATATGTCTGTTCTTAAAGTTTAAACGTTAAACAGGACGGGGCACCCCTGATTGGCATTGCAAGAGTCTTGATCGCTGCTGTGGATCAAAGTTGGAACTTTGAATGGGAACTTGTGTGTGTCCAGCTATCACCAGTGGACCAAAACCAACCGGTGACCTCTCGCCTCTCTGCCTCTGTCTGCTTCCTGGTTCACTTGGCCATCTAATCACTGTGTGTGTTTTGTGTGTGTGTGTTTTTGATTTTTGACGGTTAGTTTGGTCTTCACCTCAATATTACACCACACACATTCCTAGAGGGTGCCTGTGTGTTTTTAACTGACTGGATCTAAATAAACAGAGATGCTATTTATTGTATATATATAGATGTGTGTCTACTCTTAGCAGTGCTGGGTGTTTGGTAGAAACTGGTGCCACAGGGTGTTTAGCAGTAAGGAAGGGTTGTGTGAATGTTTGGATATGAAGAGTGCGAAGAATTGAAATTTTCTTTTTTTGTGGTTTTTTTCTTTTTGTTTTTTGGGGAGGAACTTGAAGTCGCTACAGTAAACCAGTGCAATAATTATTATTATTTTAAATGTTGTAACCGCATGTTGATGTTAAACCCTCCTTCTCAATAATAAAGTTCATTTTTTATGTAAAAACCTCCTGTATTTTTTTTTTTTTGTATTTATTTATTGGAAGAATACTGCTGTGTGTTGTCTGTCTGTTGTATGAGAACTTTCCTTTATTAGGCAGGCTAGTGCTTCTTCAAGCCTGGAAAACAAGCCCCTGTGAAAGTTGAAGAACGGAAATCAAATCATCATTATTGTGGTACTAGAATGTTTTGGATTCTTGTTTTGGATTCTTTGTCGCCTGGAGGAGGAGCCCGTCCCTTCATTGCACCCCACGCTCTTCCATTCTCTATAGGACCAGAGAGCTGCTCCTCCAGTAGGTGTACAGCCTGGTCAAGCATGCAGTATGTATACAGGAGTATTTCAATGATAGTGCTCTGACTATTTAACACACATCGTTTGTATCATGAATACACTGTATTTCTGACACTTGTAATTAGAGGAGATTTCAGAGCCTCACAATCCTCTTTGCTTCTCTTAAGAACTGAGGATAAGGGCAAAACGATTCCTTTTAGCCCTCAGGAGGGAACCGGATATCTGAGATAGATAGAGATTATATACAGTATTTATGTATATCAGAGTTGCATATGAAAGCTAAACCACTGTGTGAGTATGTATGTATGTATATATATATATGAGTGTGTGTATGAGTGTTCTTACCAGCTCAGGAGCCAGGTTGAGCTGTTAGCCCCAGGGGGGTTAGTGAGAGGTATGTGTGAGTGTGAATGTGTGTGTGTGAGAGTGTTTGTTCTTACCAGCTCTGAAGGCAGAGCTGTTAGCCCCAGGGGGAGTAGCGAGAGGTGTGACAGTGATGTCTTTGTGATGAATGACTCCTCCGTCTCAGATCTGCTGCTTCTACATTATAGGGCAAACTCATTTCATCCAGGAGCTGGCAGCTCTTCTGTATTAACATTAGGGCATTTTGCAGAAAACAAGGTTTCTGACAGGTGACGGGAGGCTGAATGAGGGAAACTGGAGGAGATGGTTTCGGAAAGGAGGCCTTCCTTTCTTATGTAGTTGGGAACTGGAAATTCAATCTTTGTAGAGCCCCTGGCTACCAGTTAAGCGAGATACGGAGCAAATGTCCCTGTGATAAAATGAAGGTGTGGTGGCATCAATAACGCTTGTGGCAGCCCGTTCTGAGGCTGCTGCTGTTCCTTCATAATGATCCGTTTCTAGAGAGCTTCTTGTCATGTTGTTATAAAGCCTTTTCTTCTAAAAGCTTCAGTTGCATGTTCTTCTAACCCTGCTTTGCTATACTAATATTGTTTAACACATTTACTATATAGATGTGTAATCCATTGTTTCAAAGTGATCCGTCAACTCTGACACATGAGCCAATCAAAATACATTTCCTCACAGAGTAATATATATATTTTTAAACTGATTGAAGTGTCTGTAGTTTCAGTGTTGTAGCTCCAGCACTTTTACCTAGGCTAGAGGTTAAACAATTACTCATATACCTGCTACACAATGTTAACGGTTTAGGATGCTAAAGAAACTGCTTACCATTTTAACCTTTTAACATGTACAGTATTCTGACATGTAAATGGACGCATTTAGCATTGGCAAACTTTACATTTTCTGAACCAAAGCAAGGTTTCTCATTACTAAATGTTTTGGAGATGAATACTGTTCTTGCACCATGGGATTTGGATCATTGCTTTCACATCACAACTGGATATTGTTCTTCTGTATGTTGCAGATACTAAATAATCACTTCTGTACAAATCACACCAATACTCTCCTTAGTGGCACTTCACCAGGCTGAAAAAAACAATTCCAGCTCCTTCCCATTCCCACTCCCTGCATGAAGATGGATGGCGAGCGTCTGACTGCTTGGGAGAGTTTGATCAGGCTGCTTTTGGGAGAGAGTTGAAATCCGATGCTGGGTTTCCATCACAGTCTCCCTGATTGATCTGGGTGTCAGCCAAGATAAAAGACCTGTCTTAAAAACAAAATACCCTGGAATGGTGTCAAAGGCTGCATATTTCAGTGCTTTTCTGCCATTAGCGGACTGTGTGCCTCCCAAGGCTCATTTCTCTAGGGTTCAGTGCTGGCCTGAAGCCTCTCGGTACTGTATCTCATAGAGATGCTAGCTGACCCTAAATGCTGCACGCTAAGCTGCTGGAATGTGAGGGTGAGTTATGTTTTAATGCATATCCAGGACCTTCCTACAATTGAACATCTTTATTGATTTTTCCAGACAACACTGCAGGAAGTGATTGGGTATATTTAACGCTCCTGTTATGTTAGCAATAACCACTAGGTGTGTGCAACTGGAATTTATTCCCACACTACAAAGGTCAGTTAGTAAATGAAAAATCCTGACATGGTCTATCTTGTAAAAGTGAGGGACTGAAAAAGGATGTAGACCGAACTGAAAAGGTAATATTAGAGTTGTTTTGTGCTTCGGCACCTCAGGACCCTTCTGAACCAACGCACTCTCTCAGGACCCTTCTGAACCAGCGCACTCTCTCAGGACCCTTCTGAACAGTTTGACAACCTGTTCTAATTATTCCATGCATGTTTTTTTAGATTCCGAATGAGTGTGCATGTAGGTGTACAGGGGTGTGTGGCCTTTATGACATGGTTATGATGAGTGCAACATTTGTCCAATTCTAATAAAGCGTCGGTCAGAGTTGACCTGTTTGGTGCGACTGATATTCTACTGAACACCCAGAAGAACGCGCTGCTAGTATCGTGTTACACTAGAGGGAGCTGCTCAGTGATTTGATCTGACTACACTATCATAACAGATAGACTAATTGCAGCTGTGGATTTTGAGATTTCTATTTTTTGCTTTTACCAATGGAATTTAGTTGAAGTGTTAAAATCAGCTTTCAAACACCATTTCCTCTTAATAAACCACTGCAGATTTCAAGGAAACCTGATTATCTATTCTCTCTTGTGTGTAATCAAATATGAGCAAATCAATGACAGAAAGCTGCCAGTAGATGGCAGTATAAGATAACATGTGTTACATTTATGCGCAATTGGGATTCTGCTATGTAAGGTGTATTTGTATTGCTGCTACTGCTATTGTTTTTTAGTGTGTGTGTGTATTTCTGAATGAAACTAACAAAGTCACACGCATGAATTCTGGACTCTTATCCAGGTACTTCTGTATTGGGCAGCAGTGTGGAGTAGTGGTTAGGGCTTTGGACTCTTGACAGGAGGGTCGTGGGTTCAATCTCTGGTAGGGGACACTGCTGCTGTACCCTTGAGCAAAGTACTTTACCTAGATTGCTCCAGTAAAAACCCAACTGTATAAATGGGTAATTGTATGTAAAAAATAATGTCATATCTTGTAACAATTGTAAGTTGCCCTGCATAAGGGCGCCTGTTAAGAAATAAATAATAATAATAATAATATTGATCAACCAGATCAAACTGCAATATGATGAAAGATTCTGAGCAGCTGGTCTCTCTCTGTCAAGTCTGTGTAGGTTTGACTTTAGGGGTCGGGGTATGGGGGTAAACCAGGGTTAATTAAAAGAGAAAACGATCTTTCGTCTTGAATAGCACCCAGAGTCTGCACAGCAGAGGTCTATGAAAGCACTGCCAGCTGGTTCAATTTTCCATTGTTTTTCAGCAGGAGCCAGGGATGACCTTTACACCAGGCTGTGACACATACTGTACAGTAGCATGGAAAGTTTTGGGTGTCTCCTTTGTGGATAGTTTTTAAATGAATGTGTTATTCTGGTCTTGTTACCGGTTGTTCCATTGACAGCGGCTGGGAACTCAGGGTGGTGTGCCCTGGATGCATCCAGGGATTGGCTGGTGAAAGTGCCTTGTAGTTTTAATTCAGGTGATTACTTAATTGGAATCCGAAAATAAATCCATCATTCTTCCGTAATTGCATTTGAAATCCTGACACTTGTAAAGGGATGCGCAGCGGCCTGTGATTTCACAGCACATCGGCACAAACAAGAGCAGCATTCCCCAGTCCAGACCCCACAGCAGTGCCCCCAGCCCTGGTGATCCTGCAGTGAATATTTACACTGCTGAAACTGCTTGTACCCTACAACAGAACTGCCAGTGTGATCTATATTCACATGCAGCACGTCAATTTCTGGAGCAGTGCCCAGTTCACCGCAAAGCCTATATTTCTTGTTGGCAGCAGCAGGAGGAGTGTGTCATAGTCAGGTCCACACCATGCAAAGGCGCTGGAGATCACAATAGACAGCCGTTCCCCTCAGAACGTGCGGCCACGTCTCAGGGTATATGCAAACTAGGGTCTTGTGCATGCCAGGTAGATGCAACACACACGGTACAGTCAGTGTACAGCCAGTCTCCCAGCATGCAGTCAGGCTGCTGTACAGCCACCTCATTTCATTAGGTAATCGCTCAGTCAATCAATAGCCATGTATTGATGCAACATTGTGCTTGTAGTTCCTTTGGAAGTCAGTATTCAGGTAATGCAATTAACTAAAGGAGGGGGGATCAATAAACCAAGCTGCATTCAGATGCAGCAACTGTATTCCTTCAGGGACCTTCGCAGTTCAGATCTGAACACTGCAAGATTGATAGGGGATTTTCTGATCTCAGCAGAAAGTGTCAATCAGAGGAGTGCTGTGGAAGAGAAGCCTGCACCTGCTGGTGTTGATTCGCTCCGAGGAGCCTAACAGAGAGGTGTGTGGTGGGTCTATAATTCTACATTGGAGACATGGAGCACTGCTTTCTTCCAGACCCACTGAAGGGTAGATAGCATTATTTGCCAAAGGATAACCTGAGAGGACTGAAGTTAAAAGGAATTAAAATTAGCAATTCTGACTTGGAATAGGAGAATTTATCATTGATCTTTCTCAGAGCAATACATATATACACACACACACACACACAAAAATTACATTACTTGGCCATTTTAGTCTGACGTGTACCTAATACCGTGTTGGGCCACCGCTTTGATCACAGCCTTGATGCTTGCCGTAGCATGGACTCCACGCTTTCCCTGTCACAGCCTTGATGCTTGCTGTGGCATGCACTCCACGCTTTACCTTGATGCTTGCTGTGGCATGCACTCCACGCTTTCCCTTGATGCTTCCCGTGGCATGGACTCCACGCTTTCCCTTGATGCTTGCTGTGGCATGCACTCCACGCTTTCCCTTGATGCTTGCCGTGGCATGGACTCCACGCTTTCCCTGAACACAGCCTTGATGCTTCCCGTGGCATGGACTCCACGCTTTCCCTTGATGCTTGCCGTGGCATGGACTCCACGCTTTCCCTGAACACAGCCTTTATGCTTGCTGTGGCATGGACTCCACACTTTTCCTGTCACAGCCTTGATGCTTGCTGTGGCATGCACTCCACGCTTTCCCTGTCACAGCCACTTTCTGGAAGGCATTTCGAGGGATGTTGATCTCTTTCCAATACCTCACATAGTTTTGCAGAGTAAGTAGGCAGTGAATTTCAAATGATGAATCTGCAGTTCAAGTTCATCCCAGACATGCTCAGTTGGACTGACATGTGGAGGCCATAGAAGATGCCTGAAGTCAGGGTAATGCTCCTCACACCACAATTCTAGCATGGCGCAATTTAGCCATCAGAGTACAAGTGCAACATTGTTGAGTGACCGATTAAATAAACTACGCCATTTGCTTGGCCTTCTGGAGTAATCAAGCGGTACCAGGAGAATGCAGACATGGGGATTTATAGGACTAGGCTACCCAAAGCACAGGCAGAGACTGGCTGCAACCTTGTGCTTACCAGCCCAGACCATAAGCAATGAACACACTGCTTTTCCTGTAACGTTACACCTGGACATACTAGGCTGATGCCAATGTATACCTGACAGACAGCAAATGAAAAAAGTGATACTGAAAATGAAACTCTCTTGTAAAGCTATAAGAGCAGATCCCATTGGAGAAACAAAAGAACTGAAGCAAAATTCAGTGATTAATTATTCAATTCTAATATATACTTTAATATTAGGAGGTAGTGCATTAAATATTTAGCGCGTCTGATCTATATGAAATATAGCATCATCGTTCTGATAATCATTGATTGTGATGCCCTCACTATGAAAAATAACATCGTTATGTATAGCATTGGTTGATGCCAGTCCATTATCAAGCTATAAACGTCAAGTGTGCAGCTGGCTGGTAACTGATATATGAACTGTTAATAACGCCTGGGCCCCCTCCCTCCCTCCTGGAGCAGGGGGAGGTTCTTACACTCACTCAGCACGAAACAATCCTGTTCGGTAGCATGTTGTTTTACTGTGCTTAGCAAGAATGCTATGGTTTGGGAATACACGTTCATGTTTAAGGTTTCTGCCATTGAAAAGGGGTTGGCATTCAAAAGGATGTTTTTATCTGGGTCTTCAAATGTCCATTTATAACTATACAGAATTTTTTTTAAAATATATATTTCACTAATGTTTATATTGGGTCATATATTGTACAGTAGGGAAAACATAGTTCAAGCATTGATTTTACACTCTTAAGAAACAGTTCAACTGAGCATCTCTTCTAGATAAAAAAAAAAAAAAAGTAGTTGATCAACAGAAAACCCAATATTTGAAAAGCACTCACAGTACATACACTAGCGAGTGAGAGATGAATCAAAAGCTGTTCAATGTAGATGGATAGATACTCGAATATACATACTTGCTACGGACAGATTAATCAAAAAATAAAAACCCCAAGCACTTTATAACACAACCCCGTCTCCCACTGACTTCACTGCTTCTCCATTAACCTTATCCAGCACAGAGGTGGAAGAAAAACCACTCAGCAGAACCGAGGGACTGGGAGCACTCCATGTGTCTCTGTTTCCCAATCCTTGTGCTTTCACTTCGCTGAATCAGCAGAGAGCACAGCGGAGGTGTCTAAACACTGTGATAAAACACAGGAATCTAGAGGGCATCTGCTTCTCCTGACCTTCATGAAGCCTTGGTGTCCAATTGGGATGTGATCCAGGAGGTGGAGGGAGCTCATCGGCTTCCCTTGATGGGAGATGCTTGTCAGTAAAGCAGCCTGATCTTTCCTCCGATGCACGGCTCATCACAGCAGGTCAGGAGGCTAAGCGACAGCATCGTGATATCTGGGGCCGGCTGAACCGTAATTGTTATCCCCCCCAGAATGTCTCTAACTCCTTTGTGATGAATGGAGCCTCAGGACTGACTACTGGTGCTGGTGATTCTTCCCTTGATCTGTGCAGGTCTCAGCTCCCAGTCATACAACATACAACATGCTGCAAGGATGTTAAACTCTAACTTGACCAGCTAGTGTTCCTAACTCACACATACAGTACAATGCATTCTCGAATAAAATCGTTTTATTTCACAAAGGTGCAAACATCCTAACAGCTTTGGAGTTCGGTCTGGACTCGCTGGTGCAAGCCCATTACCTGCCAGCTACATGAAGCTCACTTAAACCTTTTGAAGTCCCTGCCACTTCAACAAAGACTGACCCTTGCTTGTGCAAGCTGGCTCTTTTGAGCAGTGATTAAGCTGGATTTGGAGAGAGCACAGGGCTAGTTTTGCAGCAAGCGTCTGCTGTGCATTGGGTTGTCTTAGAGCTTTGTGTGTTATGAAAATCTTTTTTCACCTAGTCAGTCCTATTCCTTCGTCCTGGATTTCATTCCACCACCACCACAAAGAAGAAGAAGAAGAATACAAAAACAATCTTCAAAGACGTCTGCCTTTCCTGGCCTTCCCACCCTGAGTAACCTTTGACTCCTCATGAATTGACTGTTGTTACTACTGTACTGTATGTGGTTTCTGAACTTCCTTCAGCTACTAATGGAAAACTGCAGTTTGGCAACATCTCAGCACTCTGCAGCCCAACCTGTACCAAATCAAAACAGCAGCTGCAGCTGGCTTTGCAGCTTTAAGTCAGCTCTTTTTATGTATCCCTGGTAAAAAAAAAAAAAAAAAAAAAACCTATTTGTTTTGAGAGAGAGGGACTACAGAAGTGGAACGGCAACCTCATACACGCGTAGTGGACTCCAGGATGAAGGAGGCTAACCCTTTCAGTCCTCAGTTATTTTTGTCGAGCTGAAGAATGCGAAATGAAGTTCTAGAATTCAGTATACATTTTGACAAATATTTTGGCAAAGTCCCGTCAGTACTTTAAGAACTTTAAACAGCATTAAGATGAGGCGGGACCTCAAGGATTGAAAGGGTTAAACTGTGCTGGCATCCAGCTGCTTTAAGAATTGACTTTTAACCCCTCCCTAATCCCCTGGATTAACCTCTTGCCAGTGCATGTGTGTCTCTCAGAACATTCCAGACAGTGGCTCCAGATCAGCTGACTGCCTCTTTCATTCAGCCACCCCTCCTGTTTCACTCGTCTGGGTGTTATTTTAATTCATAACTGTAAGAATCAGTCATGTGATTATGAGTCAAAACTAAAGGAACTTCTTTGTCAGGTAGATAAAATGTCAAGTGATGTCTCAATTGAAGACTACGTGCTGGATTTTCAAAGCTCTTTACTCCAAATTGTCATTGGCACATGTTTTTCGATAGTTGAAAGATAAGACTGCATTAAGTGTAATTACTGTGTATTTCCACAGTTAAATACATGTGTACTTGCACATCATTATAATGTTATTATGCATAGTTATAATGTACTTCATGTGGATTCTATATGCAAGTAAACAACCGTGTTTACAAAATTTGACATATGCATCAACAGAGAGCTTTATTTTAAGGTCTTTATAGTAATCTTTTTTTTTTTGTTTCTTATTCATTTTTATTTGGGAACATGTTCTCTTCTTTGGTAAAAATGGTTAAATCAAGTACTTTGAAGCAGAAGGCTTTGACAATAGCTCCTTACTGCATGTGTCAAGACTTCCAAAATATTTGTAAGACATACTTGCTTTAGCAGTTTTATTGTTGGCAGTAACCAGGTCCTGTGTGCAGTGTGCGGCCTCTGTTAATGAATCCCACGCACACGTGGGAGCTGGACCCAGACTGCATGGGTTCTGCGGGGCCCCCTGGTGGAATAGCTCCTATAAGGGTAATACAAATGTACAACAATCAAAGCACTATTCGTGCCTTTTCATGTGCGTGCGCATCTCTAATACGATTATTCAGAGACAGGGTCTGAGAAGGTCACACAAGGACAACAAAGGACGGTTTGTAGAGCAAGGAGAAGATGAAAGCATGATAAACTGTTCTGACTCCGGGTCGCTTGTTGGATTAATCCTAAGACTGATGTTGATGTAATGAGAAACCAATGTAAAGCAAAGCTAAGTGCAAGGACATGACACTGAACTCCAGAACAGCACATCTCTAGGCTATTTATTATTAAGTCATAGGGCTATGGTCCCATGAAAAAATCCCTTTTTAGGAAGGCAATGCTTATTGAGTTGTGATGCTATTCAAACACACTGCAGGTGACACACTAGAGCTAGAATAGGGATGAATGCCGTCACATAGCGGTCTGTGTACTTTACATGGATCGGTTTCATAACCCAGATGACACGCACTTTCCCACAGGTCAGAAATGGGAAATTACCACATAGTAAAAAAACCAGAAGAGTGGCTTGTCGTGCTCTTGTGGAATATTCCAAAGCCCAGCCATCATTCTGAGATGGGAAGGGGCAGTGCAGCAGCCAGTGCTCACTGAGTCAGGAGTGTTCAAACAGACTCATACACACAGACTCACACAAGGAGCACTGTGCAGTCCATCTGTTGGCAGCCCTCTCTAGCAGGTTACATCATCCTTACAGTTTTTCCACTCACTCTGAGGTTTATTATTAAACAGGGCATTCGCTGACTGCAAACATCACTTTGTGTTTATAGAACAAACTCGTTCAGAGGTTTTTTAATAAAAAAAAAAAAAAAAAAATACAAAAAGAAAATCTCCTGTGCCTGCTCACACTGGCTGGAGGAGGGAGCCTGCATCTTTAAGATAATCTGTTTTTGTCTTTGACTTTGTAGTGCATTTCAATTTTCTGCTCCCGGCAGATAACAGGCACCTTTACACTCCCCTCTCTCCTGCAGTGGAAGTGATGTGCAACACCTACATTGCACCAACTTGGTTTTGTCTACATTCACATGCTCTAGCGGTGTAACTGCAGCCTTGCCTCGGGGCATTGGGCTGTGAGAGGATTCATCCACGGTATACAGCACGATATGACAGATAGGGCTGCTGAAGCAGAAATTGGTTAAGAGAGCTACATGTCTTGCAGAAGTGACTTATCTGTGCTTTACAGTTCAATGCACACCTGTGTGCTAAGATGTATTCTCTCTGACTATCATGCCCTAACAAAGTATATTAGCCTTCCGGGATTTGTTTATATTTTTTTAATTAGACCATAAAATGAGAGCTCATCTGGCTTGTGCATGTTAAAGATCCCGCTGCACTTGTTAAAGCAAAGCAGCCATGCTAAAGACCCCCGCCCGCCCCGCTGTATTAATCAAAGCTACTCTAGCAGAAACTTTAATTCTCCAAAGGGGAAAGGGACATTTTATTGCAAGTCCGAAAAGGCATCTCCAGTTGTAATGGCTATTTTTTATACAGGAGTACTGTCTGTGCCTTTAAGGGAGCTGTAACTGCATCCTAGCATCATAAAAAACGATTCCATCAGGAGCATCTATGTCCTGGCATGCATGCACCACTGGAGCCTCTGGACTGCTTTGTCTTTACTAGAGAAAGTCTATAACAAGCCTCAGAGAGACTCCCTTAGCTGGAAGCATGTACATTTATCCACCCGCTTGGAGAGATCGATAGTAAAGAGACAGGTGGGAGAAGTAATGATGGTCCTGGGACTTTACTGTGTCTTTGCTGACTCTCTATATAAATAAAAGGCCTGTGAATTGCCTGTCTATAGGGTGTTCTGTGCGGCTGTTCTGTACTGTGCTGTACATCACATTGCAAGGCACTCCAATCCATATTTTACAGCTCTTTGAACTATCCCTGATTATCTTTTAAAAAAAGAATTAACGTATTATTATTATTTATTTCTTAGCTGACGCCCTTATCCAGGGCGACTTACAATTGTTACAAGATATCACATTATTTTTACATACAATTACCCATTTATACAGTTTTTTTTTTTTTTACTGGAGCAATCTAGATAAAGTACCTTGCTCAAGGGTACAGCAGCAGTGTCCTTACCGGGGATTGAACCCATGACTCTCCGGTCAAGAGTCCAGAGCCCTAACCACTACTCCACACTGCTGCCCCAGCCCTAATGTATGAATATTCATTGTTTAATTGTATTGTTGTATTGTTTCTAAACTGTATTTGCTGCATGGAGAGGCTAATGATACCTAATCCAAAAAGCCTGTTGAAATGAGAAAACGTTGGAACCCCTTTATCTTTCTCTAAGACAGTGCTTAAAGGAGCATTTTTTAATGAGCGATCACACATACATGTACATACTGTGGAACACAAACACACAAACGCACGACTGAGAAATTTCACTGCACCAGGAGTGGCTAAAAGAAATGTGATGGTTGTATTATTTTATTTTAAAAGGAAAAAAAAAAAGTCTGAAAAGTAAAGTAAAAAAGCTGCTGTCTCCATGCCCTTTCCCTGTCTCTGCAGCCCTGACCCAAGGAGCCTCATGTTCACTCTCCAGGGGTCCCCTATCAAGGTCACATCAGAACCGCAATGCTAAAATGACAGGTTTGAACATGGCAATGGCCACAGGAAACATTCAAAACAATAACAACAGCATTTGAATCATGAACAAACCCCAGAGTAGGAATATTAAAGTGTATGATAAATAATTCAATAGCCTGTCGAGGCTTACTTCTGTACTCAACAGCTCTGATAGTGCAGAGCTCTTTCTCACTTCCTTTGTTCAGCATTCCTTGTTGTGAATTAAGCGAGCCACAAAAACAACTGATTCCAGGAATCAGTATTCTAAGTAAATTTTGTCAAAGTTGTATTAAAGCTAACTTGTATTGAGAGACTGACTGCCTAATAACTACTGTGATGAATTGCCATATGTATGTATGTATGCATGCATGGATGCGTGTGTATGATTGCATGTATGTATGGGTGGATGGATGTGTGTGTATGATTGCATGTATGTATGTATGCATGGATTCGTGTGTATGATTGCATTTATGTATGGGTGGATGGATGTGTGTGTATGATTGCATGTATGCATGGATTTGTGTGTATGATTGCATGCATGTATGGGTGGATGGATGTGTGTGTATGATTGCATGTATGTATGTATGCATGGATTCGTGTGTATGATTGCATGTATGTATGTATGCATGGATTCGTGTGTATGATTGCATTTATGTATGTGTGGATGGATGCATGTATCTAACACTATTTCATTTTTAATTTAGGTGTTTCTGAATACCAGCAAAGTCAAGCCTGTGATATCACTATGTAACACAATTTTTGTTCCTGGGTAGTAAGTGTTATTTCCTAATTGCTTATGCCTCAAAAGTGTAGAAAATGGCTATTATTCCCCACAAACTTTGCTTTTGTGACCAGACAGTCATAATTTGAAATTTACCTATTTCCAATGAGAAAACGGGCGAATTTGTGTCTTTTCGTTCACATAAAGTCAGAAAAAAACAACATATGAATCCAATTTAACATGTATTTATACTAAAGTAATACAAAAATGACTACAAAAGATTTAGAAGTGAGTAGTTTTTCGAGATTTACGATTATACAGTAAATCACTTTCACGAATCAGCCCCCAAATGTAGTCTCCCATCATGTTCTCGTTATACTGTCCTTGGTAGCGGCGTTCAAAGTCCAGTATATCCTGGTGGAAGCGCTCGCCTTGCTCCTCCGAGTACGCTCCCATGTTCTCCTTGAATTTATCAAGATGAGCATCAAGGATATGGGCTTTGAGGGACATCCTACAACCCATTGTGCCGTAGTTCTTCACCAGAGTCTCAACCAGCTCCACATAGTTTTCGGCCTTGTGATTGCCCAGGAAGCCCCGAACCACTGCGACAAAGCTGTTCCAAGCCGCTTTCTCCTTACTAGTGAGCTTCTTGGGGAATTCATTGCACTCCAGGATCTTCTTTATCTGTGGTCTGACGAAGACACCGGCTTTGACCTTTGCCTCAGACAGCTTAGGTAAGAAGTCTTGAAGGTACTTGAAGGCTGCCGACTCCTTATCTAGAGCTCTGACAAATTGTTTCATAAGGCCCAATTTGATGTGCAGTGGTGGCATCAGCACCTTCCTGGGGTGCACCAGTGGCTCCCATTTGACGTTGTTCCTCCCCACAGAGAACTCGGTCCGCTGTGGTCAGTCTCGCCTGTGGTAGTGCGCCTTGGTGTCCCTGCTGTCCCAAAGGCAAAGATAGCAGGGAAACTTGGTAAAACCGCCTTGGAGACCCATCAGGAATGCCACCATTGCAGCCTCTTGATGCCATCTCAGAAAAATGCAGATATGTATCCACTTAGGCAGCTGGAACTAAACTGAACTGGTGGGCTTAAGGCCCCTGTATTTATACTACTATTTATATTACTGGAAAGTTCTAGAAGTTACTCCAAGTTTACTCAGCACTGAATCTATCTGGAATGTTCTGGAAAATAGGTAAATTTCAAAATATCACTGCCCTGGTCACAAAAGCAAAGTTTGTGGGGAATAATAGCCATTTTCTATACTTTTGAGGCATAAGCAATTAGGAAATAACACTTACTACCCAGGAACCAAAAAAAAATAAAAAATTTGTTACACAGTGTATTCAGAGTGGCAGTACTGACAACACTGGAAGGAATCTCTTTCCATTCATAAAACAGGTACTGTATTGAACACATAGAAACCATGCAAGCACCCCCAGTCAGCAGCACTGACTCCACCAAAACACTTTAGCTGTAGTCATAGAGGGAACGCTTTTGTATTCTATATACTTTGTGTATTCACTGCATCTCAAGGATTATTATTGGTGGTTGATTAATTGAATCGAATGAAAAGTATGGTGGTGTTTTTATTATTATATTTCAAGATATAACGTATCACCACACCCTGAAATCCTCTTGGCAGCATACACGCCTGCTTCTAGCAACTGCCTAAGGGACCATGTAAAATGATCTATAGAGACAAGTCTTTATACACAGGAAATAAGATATATAAATTATCACGACCAGCTCTGCTTCCTCATCAAAACCCCTGCTTCACTCAATAATGCAATATCTAAACTACTTTGGATTTCAAAGCACGTGCAACTGTGTCTCAATGGACGCCTAACACAGCACAACAAACAGCATATTATTAGTGGGAATAGTTGAAAGTTATAACTGTAAGAATGAAACAAATGTTTAATTAGATCCCCGGGCAATTATAAATGATTAGAAGATTCTATTGACCAAAAACTGATCTGAATTGCCCATGAACATCAAGCAGAGGCAGTTGTGTATAAAGTGAGAAAGCCAAGGGGAGGGTATCACACCCTCACTTAGTATTGTTAATGAGCTCGCGACCAACCGCTTCAGTCTCTGAGGAGACCATTACAATGATAAGATGCTGTTGCCATGGTGAGACCCCAGAAAGCAAGCAAGCCATGGTGCTCAAGATAAAACACTGATAAAGAGCCACATTTTTTTTTTTTTTTTAATTGCGTGACCCCAGATGTTAACATACCTGAGGCACCTCGAGTCCCTAAGCACTGAAACCTCAAGCTGCTTAATAAAAGATGCTGCTTTTAATCCACTTTCAACACATTTTCACAGACGGGGAACAGCTTGAAATCAACAGTTTAATCATGTGCATTTTTTCATTAGTATTTTTTTTTTGCAGCAGCATTCAGTATATGGTTATTTATTAAGAAAAAGCTGTAACACGTTACATTAAGTGTCTCTAATTACATCGTAGTTGCTTAGTAAATACATGTGTACTTACACATAATTGCAATGTTGTTATGCAAAGTTAAAATGTACTTAACGTGGAAATCGTTTTGCACGATGTGAGTACACCATTGTATCAGAAAAGGTTAGGTAAGGTTAGGGTTATATCGTGCAAAAAGATGTCCACATTAAGTACATTGTAACTATGCATAATGACATTGTAATTGCGTGTAAGTACACATGTATTTACTATGTAATTACTATGTAAATATACACTAATTAATGCACTTAATGTACTTATTTAAAAGGGTAGAGCTGAAATACATAAACACTCTTTCAGGAGACGCACCCTGCTACTGCAGAACCGTTAAACCTTGTCAGGACTGCTGCAGAGGTTGTGTCTCTCTGCTTTGCTGTAATTCATGGCAGCTGGAGACCCGGATGAGTTCTTCTGCTGGCCAGGTCAAGCCCATGTCAAGCTAAGACCATCGATACACACCATAGGTCATTCCAAAGAACTGCAAACATAATCTTCGCCAGACGCGCGCAGCCCGCTCTTGTAAAAACACATTGTGTTTGCGGCACAGCTCAGATTTATTCTAATAACTCCTCTTTTAATGTGATGCTATTTCTTTGAAGGTATTTTGGCTTTCTACTCTCTATAAACGTGAATTATACACAAACCACTGAAACAGCAGATTGTTGTTTTTTTTTGCTCCTGTAGATGGAATTGTAATTAACAGTAAGCAACCCAATAAAGTGGAAACCCTATAATTATGCTTTACGTGCTTGTCATGTGTGCTGTAATGTGTTACTTTATCAGCACTGAAATTCACAGGCAGGCTTATAATCCTTTGTCTCCAAATGAGTTGGATTTAAATCTGTAAAAAAAAAAAAAGGAATCCTGCAGCCAGATGCTCAATCCTTCATTACCTTTTTATGAAGTGTATAAAGTATACTAGGCTGGAGTTTATGTTGGTTTGTGTATACTGCTCCATGCAATCAAGGGATGGGTATACTTACCATGTGTATAGAGCCTCTCATCAGCACATTCATTTCAAGCACAACCCCTGTCAGGTCTGTATTGGCTTTCATGGTGATCACACATGCTTACAAGTCTCACTCTCGTTTCTCTCTCATTCTCACTTTCTGTGTCCCCTGCATAAAGGTCAACCCCAGTTAATATATGGGAACCCTAATAGTCTAAATACTAGTGGACATTAATTCACACCTGTAATTTAAAAGGTGTGGACACACATTTCGATAACACTTTACATTGTGTCTCTAATTACCGTGTATTACTTAGTAACTACATGTGTACTTAGACATAATTGCAATGTTATTATGCATAGTTACAATGTACTTAATGTGTCAATCTTTTTGCACGATATATGTAAGTACAGAATTGTATCAGAAAATGGTTAGAGTGGGGGGCTCCCGAGTGGCGCATCCAGTAAAGGCGCTCCACATGGAGTGCAGGGTGCGCTTTATAGTCTGGACGTCGCGAGTTCGACTAAATATAAAAACAACAACGCTAGCCAGTGCCACGTACATTACAGCAAGCAATGGCCAGACTAAACAATTGTGGACCCGGTTTGCTTCAGCCACAGAAAGTGTAATCGTCTCTTTCCAGTACCGCTAAGCTTTGGAATTTCTCAGCATTTTCCATTGTGTTCATTGAAAAAAATAAAAAACTGAGCAAAGTGACGCGACTTCTTCTAGAGAGAGGGGGGCTGCTGTACAGACTAAGGTGACAATGCATACAATTCCATAGAGCACACAGCGCTGCTCACACCCCACCAAAATACAAGCCAGATTCATCCATCTCGGGTCCACAGTGCAGGCTTTATTTGAATCCTCTGTGGACAACAAACAGCCAAGTGGAAATTAGTCAGTAGTTTGAGCCTCACTGCTACCTCAGGGGCAGGGCTACATTGCACTTGCACTGCTTCTCCGCACATGTGCTGTCCTCTATCTATCCTCAGATTGGAGGATTTCATGAGGCAGTTAATGGTTTGGTCTCCTTTCCCCCCTGGTGTAAATCTGCTGCTGTCTCCCTACTGTACTGTATGTCCAGCCATTGTAAACCAGTTTAATTTAACTCAGGAAGGCCTTAAAGGTTGGGATATGAGGCTATAATTCCGCTTCACACTGGATTGTAATCCGATAGCTGGCGTGCTTCCAGGCTGGACTGGCAACTGTTCATCCGGACAGCAGAGGGAAACCAGGGAGTGAGTTCACCTCACTCCCAAACTAACTCATTTAAACCCCCAGCCCGGGGTAGTTACGATAGCACAGAATGAATTACTTTGGCAGTAAAAAGAAGAAGAAAAAAACTAAGCCCAGTGGCGTCCCACTATCTGCATGGCATACACTTCTACCTTACTGCCCGAATAAACATCCTCCCCATTCCACTTGCATGCTGCTATTCTTACACATTACAGACCAAATGAAATTTAATGTGCTGTCAAATACAGCTGGTGATGTGTGTGACAGGGCGGAGGCTGGGTGTGAATCGGCGACCCCACACACTGCAAGCGGGCGTCTTGACCACAATGCAAAAGAGCCGGGCTTGCCTGCGTCCGTAGTTTTAGAGCTTTTAAGCTCATCTCATCTAACCGACAGGAGACAGCACAGAATCCGGGATGGCAGTGTATCACACAACACTGCTCATTACATGTGTAAGCGAATGAGTGTATACTGTGCTGCTGGTTCTTGTCTAGTTGCCCATTGTTGTTGAGGCAACGCAAGCGATTGCTTATTTATGACTTGAGAGATGTGAAAGGGGATTGTGTGTGGAAACAGCATTAGATAACTACATTGGATTGGATTCAGAGTCTTGCAAGTCTATTCCCAAGCAAAGCTCTGGAGGCTGTTCGGGTTTGGTGTCTGGTTTGAAGTCTCAACCATTTAATAGACCCTAATCAAAACTCCAGAAAGTACCTGTGTGAGTCTCTGAGAGACTCTCACTCTGAACTGCTGCTCCCAGTTTGTTATTTCATCGACTGGCAACACATACCCACGAGAGAAAAAAAACAGAGCACAACATACTGTACTGTGCAGTAATTATCTGCGGAAGACCGGAGAACATTTGTGTCTATTAATTTTTAATGTGTCTGTCTGCAAAATTAGATTTGCAAATAGTTAGGTGCGAGTCAACAATGAGAGTCTTGCAACTGAGGTGGCCATTGAAATGTAGAGCTGCTCAATCCTGTGTGCATATCCAACCTGATTCGCTTATATTGCCTCTTTCTGTGCTGCACGTCTTCATTAAAGGAGAACAACCCAGACTTTTAAAAACATTACCTCTCATTAGCAGAGCACCTTTCTTGCAATTCCACAAGCGTTCATCTGGCGATGGTTTCCAAACTTTATTCTCAATCTGTCTAGTGAAATTAACCCACCTCTTGTGTACCACGCTAGGGATTCACTGGAAGTTTTTTTATTTCTTTCTCCTTTTATCTTTTCTTTTGTTTCACTGAACCTAGAGTCTGATCTGCTCCAGTTGTTTTGGAAATGAGATTGCTATTTCCCAGTTGCAATGCTCTGGTCTTTTTTAGGCCAGTGTTGGGGTCTAGGGACTGGACCCCTGACTAGCAAAGACAACTGTGCACCCCACTGGAGAATCTGGGTGAAAGCATTTCTACACTGTGAGCTTTTATATATTAGCACAAACTAAGATGGTATCTGAATGAAGGTTCTTTTGCTTTGATGTTGCAGAGGAAGAAAAAAAAAACTAATGCCAAACTCAACAGAGCTTTAGTCTGGAGGCAAAGTGGATGAGAGGAGGAGGAACAGCAGCCCGAGTTCTTCTGTGTTTTCCCAACTTTCCTTTTTTCCCTTACAGAGGCTGCACTCAGACAGAGTTACCAGAGCCCTGAATAAAACTAATGATACTAATCAGAACTGAACCAATTAAACCTCCATCCAGACCCTGAAGTAGTTCATTATGTAATTTTACCCGGTTAACATAGAGTGGAATGGCCCTCCAGGACTGTGATTGGACACTCCTGACATAAACAATTAATAAGAATAAGTCAAGGAAATATTTAAACAGACGATATTACAGGAGCACCCTATACTGTACCTGGGTTACAATGATCTTGCTTTAAGGGAAAATACTTGAGAGGAAAGTTGTGTTCAGTTTGTGTGTACCTCCGGAGCCTCTTTCAGTAGATGGAAGGAGATCCTGCTATTCCAGCACAACGTGTAGGACCAGGACTGTATTCATTTCGCTGGGTTTAGTTCACTGTGTTGTCTTGACCCATGTGGCACACACTGCTGTGTAAACAAGCTGTCCCTCACATGCTCAATTAAAACCCACCCCTGGTATGAACCGTATTCTTCTGTAGTATATACAAGCTGCATCTCCCTGTTCAGTCATTTTCAGTAAGGGCAGTAAAACAGGAAAGAGTTTTTCACTGTAAAATGAGGTGCTGCACTGAATTTAGAAACAAACACACTATTTTTCAATATGATTATGTTTGCCTCAATAGTGCGTGTTTCACTGATTAGTCTTGCATCTCCGTGTGCAACATTTTTTTTAATTTTTTTTTTATTTTGGAATCGGGCATGACGCTTACAATTCATGGATGGGACGTAGACTTTTCAATAACATAGCAACTAGCACCTGATTCGTTGGCTAGCAGGCAGCTCCCCTGCATCCTATTGGCTGCTGAAGGTTCTGTGGGAGAGGGGTGAACGACACTGTTGAGAGGGGAAGATAGAGCATAGAGAAGATTAGTGAGCAAAGAGCCCTAGAAGGAGGGGAGGGGGCGACAAAAAGAAAGTTGAAAGAAAAGAAGGAAACAGTGGAATACTGCAATGAAATAGCTACATCAGCCTGGCTGTTCGTTGTGTAATCCTGTCATGCTTCTTGGAACTCGCTGCATCAGTCAAAAAGCTTTGTGACACGTTATATGTACTAACCAATGGCCCGAGAGACACAGTCGTCTGTTTTTACCTGCTGTTTGCTCATTAATTTGAGATAATCCCCCTCTTGGATTAAAGGGATGTCCACAGGAACATTCCCAGGAACATCCCTGGCCCAGCCCTGTAATTCCAGCTCAGCACAGCCCGGCATTACCATGATAGGGCACCTGCTGTTCTCCGAGTATCCAATCAGGGGTTGCACCTGGTCTTCAGAAGGGCTTCTGCTACCTAAGACGTTAGGTTATCATGCCACGGTCAGGAACACCATGTATGAATCAGGAGGTTGGGTCGACTCACCTGGCCTTGGTAACTCTCATCAGCCAGGCTGTCAGCTTCCCTTTCCTCCCCAGACAGACACTGAGCTGTCGTATCCACCAGACACTGCCTGCCCTGCAGTGTCCCACATGTCTTCTCCATTGTTTATTTAGCATTCTCTAAGCAGGGGAGACCCCTGTCAGTAATAGAGCAGTGATATCAGCCTCAATGATGGAAGCCTACATGCTTTATTTACTGTACAGTTACTCACACACAGCAAAAAAAGACTTACATAGTTACTGGTGGTAATAAAATTAGTATGTACTGTAAGAAATACTTCAAATAAGTATTATTGGAGGAACTGATTAGTAAAATGATGTGCTAGGATATGTCAAGATCTAACTCCTATCCTCCTTTCATGAATTAAATTGGGAGACCACAAACCCCACACAGTGTTGTAGTATACTGTAGCTTGAGTATCAGGTAAGGATATAATGCTACAGTATCTAAAAAGGTAGGGTTGCACTTCAGAACCTTACTCTGTTATTTTAGAGTCGAGCTAACAAAGCAGAATGACTCCCAGTCATTCACAAATACACCATTTACTGTCAGGAATAGCTGGGAGGTGCAGAACTGGCATACTCCAGTGAATAGGCACCTTGGGTTACAAGAACAAGATGCATGCAAGCTGTTGGGAACAGGACAGAACAGCCTTCACACGCACCGCACCACAAGCAAACAGGGAAATAGGAGGGGAGCATTCATTTAACAGTTAATTGGGAGAAAAGGGTTGGTACTTCCTGAACTCTGAGCAACGCTTCAAAAATAGAATATACAGTAAGTCTAGAAATAGTTTTGGGCTGCTCTAGGTTTTTCTTGGTGGGCACTGCCCTTATGAAGGGTAACATCAGAGTCAAATATAGTAAAACAAGGTGAAAGCATGCTGAAACACAGGGAAGCAGAGCAAAGTAAAGCAAAGCACATACAAAAAGGAGTGAGAGGTCTAGTGATGAATGACTTTTTCGTGTTAAAAAAAATCTTGCAATCATTCAAATCCAACGGCAGAATGACGAGACGAATCGCACTCTTCCAGATTAGACTGCATTGCTAAACAGATGCAAAGCTTAACATAAGGAACGTAATTCCTCATCTTCAGTTATTTAATTTTTAGATAAAAAAAAAACATACTTTCTGTGCCATGCATTACAAATACACAGAGAGCTGCATTACAGTATGTCAGCCTTATACCGCAGAACCCCATCATTATGATGTTTTATGATTGTGTCCTATGATGTTTTTATTCTTCTCCTGCACAGCGCTTTGGGAAGATTTTGTCTTAAAGGTGATACATTGAACTGTATGGTATGGTATTGCATTGTATTGCTTTGCACTGTGCTGTGCTATATATTCAAATTACAGCACAAAAACTGCAATCTGAGTGGACTATTATTCATAAAAATGTTTTTCCCTGGCCCAGCAGCTTATTCTTTTCCTCCTCAAGGTTAGTTTTATGGGGATCCCGTGTGCAATGTGACAGAAGTTCCCAGTCCTCTCTTAATTCTGTAGTAGCTTATAGTCATCGTTAACAAAAGCAATCAGTTCTGTTTTGCATGTGCGGACCACACACCTCATGCTATATTTTACATAAAATTACATCGTAAATCCCCCCATGGTGCATTTGACTTGATTATCAATCCCTCATTTCTTGCGCTCCACTGCATATTTTTAAATGTCTTCCCCTGTGATTGGCTTTAGGTTGAGTCATGTCCTCAAAGCACTGTGAAACTGAGAATGATGACAGACACCATGAATACATTTCTTCAGTTCCCCGTTAGAGCCGAGCTACCCGCTTAAAAATAATTAACATTGTGCTAAACATTGGCCTCTGTGGAGCTCAATGTTGTCATTATTTTGACAAAAAAAAACAACAAAAAAAACAGACCCATATGAGAACGAGTTGTTTTAATGAATGAATGCAGGAATTGAAATAGCTTTCATATTTTTTTTTTATTTAAAATATTCATGCACTTGCAATGAAACCACTTGAGTGCTCAGTTGAAGGCACACAAACACACTTTGCTCTGATTGTAAAACAACAGAGACCATAATAACTTGTGAACGTAAAGGGAGCCTGAATTTTAATCATGTCTAGCTTCCGAGGTTAACGCTTTACATTGTCTCTAGTTACTTAGTAAATACATGTGTACTTACGCATAATTACAATGTACTTAATGTGTAAATCTTTTTGCACGATATAACCCTAACCCTAACCCGACCCCTAACCTTAACTCTAGCCCTTTTCTATTACAATTTACACCCCAGGGAATTATGCACAGAAAAAAATCAAAATTATGAAAAATGATGTGATATCTCTGTACAAGTATGTGCAAAGTAACACAATTATTGTGCAGTTGTATTGCATTATTAAGTAGAAACCAATGGATTTTTTTTTAACATCAAGTCTTTCTAAATTCCAAGATTGAAATAAAGGAACACCAGCTCTTTCAGTTTCTCTTCTGAAAGAGAGCGCCTCCGATCGGACAGGACAAGACTATACAGCGAGTTGCTGCGCTCAGCATTAGCTGCATGTCTTACTGCATTTATGTATCTGAAAGCTAATGTTTTCAAATTAGGAAGACGGTCAGCTGTTGATGACAAAAACAAGTCGACGTCTTCAAATACCTGTCCAGGAAAACATTTTAATCTCTTTTGCTGATGTATTTGCAAAGTGGGATCTTTGTTGTGGTATTTTCTGGCAGAAATGGACCAGTGCTCTCTTGAGCCTCACTGTGATCCAACATGTTCCCCAGTCCTTCCCTGTTAATGGTGATATTATGTAATATTACGTACCTATGCATGGTCATGTGTTTTATGCATAAGATTACCGGGCGCGTAATTCCATGGGGTGTAACAATTGTGTACTTACATATGTCCTGCAAAAACATTCACACAACAAATACATTGTAAGTATGCATAACAACATTGTAATTTATATGTAAGTACACATGTATTTACTAAGTAACTACCTTGTAAATACACAGTAATTAAAGACGATTCATGTGCAGTGTTACCCTTCCGAGTTCGTGTGGTACCCAGGGTGTTGTAGTGATCAAAAACTTTGCACAAAGTTAATTGCTTTCTTGTAAAATAAATAATCCATTTAAATTTTTTAAATGAATTGTGTCTCTGTTTGATAGGACCAGGATACAGAGGGTCTGTTTCAGGGTCCTTATCTCTGGCCAGGGACACTCGGGATAGCCTGATGCTGGATGAAATACTAATAAGAACTGTACGTCACAGAGAGTGCCAGAGAGCTTCACAAACCCCCTGCCTTGTAATCGCTCATTGTGACAAGCAGTAAAACAAAATGTTAACCTCTTTCATTCTGAGTGATCCCCCCCCCCCCTTTAAACTGCCTCAATATTTATTTATTTTCAAGTCCTGACCGGGGATGGGCACCAAATTAAAAGGTCTAAAAATAGATGTGTAAATTGAAGGGCAGATGTTTTCCTTTACAGGGGAAATATTTTTTCATTCTAGCTCAGACTGAAATCAGAAATGTGTTGGTGTGCACATATGTTCACCAACTATGCTACCCAGCTCCTGGTCCAGGCCCTGGTACTCTCCCGCCCAGACTACTGCAACTCCCTCCTGGCTGGCCTCCCTGCGTCTGCCACCCGTCCGCTCCAGCTCATCCAGAACTCTGCTGCCCGCCTAGTGTTCTCTCTGCCTCGCTTCGCCCACGCTACTCCACTACTCCGCTCACTCCAGTGGCTCCCGATCACTGCTCGCATCCAGTTCAAGACTCTTGTACTAGCCTACAGATGCCTTGACCAGACTGCACCCAGCTAACTCCAGACCCTCATCTCTCCCTACACCCCCACTCGACCTCTCCGCTCCGCCTGCACTAGAAGACTAGCTCTACCTCCGCTATGCTCCCCTGCCTCCAGAGCCCGCTCCTTCTCCACCCTTGCTCCGCAGTGGTGGAATGACCTTCCTACAGATGTCAGGACTGCCCAGTCCCTGACCACATTCCGGCGCCTCCTTAAGACTCACCTCTTCAAACAGCACCTGTAGAACTCCTCTGTTTGTATCCTGGGACACTATCACCCTTCATGTAAATGTGCTTTATTTTGCTCTTATCTGCCCCCTATTTTACTGCATTTAATCCTGTACTTCAGAATACTGTAATCTGCCAAGTGTTTAACCTGCAGTACTTTGTATTTAATCACATCCTGATGTAACTATCACTATTTAATCATATCCTGATGTAACTATCACTATTATCTGCTGTATTATTGAATTGTGGTTTGTTACACTTGTACTTTGCTTGAACAAAAGTTATTGTATTTCTTGCTCTTATTGTATTACTTGTATTGTAACACTTGAAATGTATTTGCTTACGATTGTAAGTCGCCCTGGATAAGGGCGTCTGCTAAGAAATAAATAATAATAATAATAATAATATGTTTGTGTAGGTACGTGAACGAAAGACTCAAATGCTATTAGAAGCACAAGAAAGCTTAAAAAAGTGTACTTTCAAACTAAGAAAATAAGTGCAAACTGAATGCGCTTCTACTAACACTATAGGTCAGCTGCTTCAGGAGAGCTGTGGACAAAGAACAAGGTCATCTCTGAGAGCAGTGCACTCCAGTACTGAAGAGTTCCTTCGTGAAAGTTAGACTGCAATGAAGAACAAGGTCATCTCTGAGAGCAGTGCACTCCAGTACTGAAGAGTTCCTTCATGAAGTTAGACTGCAATGAAGAACAAGGTCATCTCTGAGAGCAGTGCACTCCAGTACTGAAGAGTTCCTTCGTGAAAGTTAGACTGCAATGAAGAACAAGGTCATCTCTGAGAGCAGTGCACTCCAGTACAGAAGAGTTCCTTCATGAAGTTAGACTGCAATGAAGAATAAGAACATGAACCTTTTACCTCCAGATTGTTTTATACAGTACGTATGAAAAAAGAAAACCATTTCAGGGAGTTTTATGAGTCTTATGAAGTTACGTAGGAACTCAAACCAAGAAAGCATGACCCTCATAATGTAATATAGCTGAAGTGTAAACCCCATGATAACGATACACTCTACCTGCCTAGTGATTAATATAAACTGCATTCGCCATGCCTCACTGTTGATGACCCGTGAGCCAGGGTAATTATAGTTACCAGGGCTGCTTTCCTCATCAGTCATCTAAGAATGTCGGCTGAGACAGAAGAAGTTTTTTTTCCAACTTCTTAGCTGCTCTGTGACAAAGTCCTATTTTCACTTGAGTGCTAAAACGCTGGCACCGAACCCCCCCCCTTTCGAATGATTGAGAGCATGCTGATGGCTATTATAGGTATCCTGTATATACACCACACCCTAATGGGTCTTAACACTTCTCCCAAAGGGGGCTTGGTTTAAAACTAATTAATGGAAGCTGTCAGATTTTCTCACTTTCTTTCAGTTTCTGACTTCCCCTTATTAGTTCCAGATGTTAGCGATTCAAGTCTCATGCTGGGTGCAGATTATTGCACAGCAGCTGCAGTTGCACAGACAGATCTTCAGGTCCAAAAGCAACATCCGCTGGGCAGGTTTTTCCTCTTTATAGAAGCCGGTGAGTCTGCCGTTTCACAGGCCAGGGTCAGACAAAGAAGGCTTTGATCTTTTGCTGGCAAAACTGCCTAATTTCCTGCTACTGGCCAAAAGAAAAAAGACAAAAAGTTTCCATCAAAACTATTCTGAGTTTTTGTAGAGCCTTTATTACAGGTGAGAGCAGAGTGTTCATACAGATGGCCTGGTGGTTCAGTCGTCCCCTAATTGATTTAGTAAATCTCACACTGAATGCAGTCCTATTCGCTGTGCATGTCTCAATTTCATAGAAGTATTTTTAGCAATAGTGATAATATAACAAAACATACTGCCTTCCCATCCTAGAACTGTGTCTCTACAAGTCTGAGCACATAGATGACACTGTGCCAGTCTTGGTTGCAGAAACCCTTGTTTGGGAAATGAAGAACCCACAGGTACCACTGTGCTTGGGGACACAGGGACGAATTGCAGTAACACTTTACATTAAAGGTCTCTAATTACTGTGTGTTTACATAGTAGCTACTTAGTAAATACATGTGTACTTACACACAATTACAATGTTATTATGCATAGTTACAATGGACTTAATGCGTACATCTTTTTGCACGATATATACAAGTGCACCATTGTATCATAAATGGGTTAGGGTTAAGGTTAGGGTTATATCGTGCACAAAGATGTACACATTAACTACATTGTAACTATGCGCAATAACATTGTAATTATGTGTAAGTACACATGTATTTACTAAGTAACTACTATGTAAATACACAGTAATTAGAGGCACTTCATGTAAAGTGTTGGTAGAGCAAGACCCCCACTATGTTCCGATCTCAGTTAGGTCACCCAGGATAAATCACTTCTAAAACTGATGATATATACTGAGCTCTAAGAAGGCTGGAATGAATTCGCAGAGGTAAAGCAATGGAAACAGGGCACCACAGTAAAATCAACATTTGTACACGATCAAAAGAAATAAAAGGTGTGTAGTTTATTTTTGCAGGGCTCCTGAATGAAGGAGGGTTTGTTCGCTGGATTTCGCTTGTTAGCGCTGGGCAGTGCCAGAGCTAGGCTCAGTTTCACCTCTGCAGAGATTTTCACAGAAGTGTGGTCTTTACAGCCATTGGCTACAGGGCAAGGCTGTGGAGAAGGGAAACAAGTTTCTATTTAACGCTAGCATTTAAAATCTAAACAAAATATACATGCGATTTTATTCTCTACCAAATTCATTTTCTGGTAAAAAAACACACACCTACACATGCTCGTTACTGGAATCTGAATACTAAGCACTGCCTGGAAATTACACTGCACTGAAACTTAGACACGCTTTGTCTGTAGGGTTAGGGACAGCTGCTCCATATGGTTCTGCAAGGTAACTAGCGGAATGACAGCTGGAATTAATTTCTCAGTTAGGAGGTGTGTCCCATTACTTTAACTGCTGTTCCATTCTTCCAATCGGCAGCCATTGCAGGACACAAATCTTGAAGGTGAAGGATCTCACTGCTGCCCAGGGTGAGGCTTTAACACTATGAGCTTTTTTTTCCAAGACTGCAATGCAATACCTTTCCCCATCCTTGTGTAACTTGTTAAAAATATATAAAATAGCATTAAGTAGCCAGAATATGAGTTTATTGTTTACCTCCACTCTGCTCCATGCACAGGCACAGTAAATGGGTGTCAGGATGATATTCATTATTAGTTTTATATAGGAGGCTGTGTGGTTCAGTGGTTAAAGAAAAGGGCTTGTAACCAGGAGGTCCCCGGTTCAAATCCCACCTCAGCCACTGACTCATTGTGACCCTGAGCAAGTCACTTAACCTCCTTGTGCTCCGTCTTTCGGGTGAGACGTAGTTGTAAGTGACTCTGCAGCTGATGCATAGTTCACACACCCTAGTCTCTGTACGTCGCCTTGGATAAAGGCGTCTGCTAAATAAACTAATAATAATAATAATAGTTTTGTTTTGTGCTGAATACATTGAAGTGGATGACATACACATTCTGGGATCTGCAAGAACAAAAGAAAAAAGAAAATCTACTGTAAAATTCCTAATTCCGCTTAAATGACTACAGGGAGCCGAGTAGGGTGTGTGTAGTTTCGCAGAGCTGTCAACCTGAGGCCCGATGCTTCAGTAATTTGATCTGTCAGGTAGTCTCATACTAGGCATGCCAAACAGAATACCAATCTGAAGAGGACTGTCCCCTGGTGTGTATTAGTATGAATCACTATGAAGGGAATTAGCAGGAAATGTAATATTCCTCCCCCCCAGTCAGGGGATTGAACAAAAGAAAGCCTTTGATTTTGTGTTGCTGGCAGGCGGGCGGCCAGGCAGGGCTATCTATCTAGGAAGTTTGTTAGCCAGCCCTTGCCGCTCATCTTTACCTACCTGCTGGGAGAGGAATCTATGAGGATGTGAGGAGGTGCAGAGGGAGAATGGGTTGTAGGGGGGGCTGTTGAATTGGAGTAACTCCCCTTACACACATTTACCACAGTATTTTTGCATGGTAGTTTTTTCAGTTTTCCCATTCTTCTCCCATGGTTATATTACTGCATGCATTTACCATAGTTTACCCTGGTTTGCTATATTTATCAATATACTTAACCATATCTTGCTATTTTTTACAATGCTTACCTGTGCTTTATCATGCTTTCACTTTGCTTTATTACACATTGCTGTGCTTGTACTATGGGAAACTTTTACAAAGGTCTGTCCGTGTTGTCAAGGGAAAATGTGCTCTAGACAAATGAACTCTGGGTTGAAACACGGAGAGCTGCAGGTTGCTCTATAACAAGACGATCAGGGAAAGGTTCTAATTTACTGCTGAAGAAGTGCTGCTGTATTAACAGGCAGTCAGAAGCTTATTATTACTTTATTATTCTCTCTGGTCAGGCTTTAATGTATTCCTCTGTGACTGCGGCTCTTCCAGGCTCCGCACCCCCTCCCCGTGCTGTGGAGCTCCACATACTATGGGGTTTAATTAGGGCCGCAGTGGAGACACTCGTAGGACATACACTGTGAACTCTGATTAAAGTTACACTCATCAAGTTCTTTCTTATCCAGGCCAAATTAGTTGCATTATAACTTAACAGGACCTTCATTTATGACATTCATTTGTGAAAATGAAGGTCCTACACACACTGAAAGCTAATGTTCATTAATTATTTTCTTTACATTAATAAAATTCTATATATATATATATATATATACAGTACTGTGCAAAAGTTTTAGGCAGGTGTGAAAAAAATGCTGTAAAGTAAGAATGCTTTCAAAAATAGACATGTTAATAGATTATATTTATCAATTAACTAAATGCAAAGTGAGTGAACAGAAGAAAAATCTAAATCAAATCCATATTTGGTGTGACCACCCTTTGCCTTCAAAACAGCATAAATTCTTCTAGGTATACTTGCACAAAGTCAGGGATTTTGTAGGCATATAGTCAGGTGTATGATTAAACAATTATACCAAACAGGTGCTAATGATCATCAATTCAATATGTAGGTTGAAACACAATCATTAACTGAAACAGAAACATCTGTGTAGGAGGAATAAAACTGGGTGAGGAACAGCCAAACTCAGCTAACAAGGTGAGGTTGCTGAAGACAGTTTACTGTCAAAAGTCATACACCATGGCAAGACTGAGCACAGCAACAAGACACAAGGTATTTATACTGCATCAGCAAGGTCTCTCACAGGCAGAAATTTCAAGGCAGACAGGGGTTTCCAGATGTGCTGTCCAAGCTCTTTTGAAGAAGCACAAAGAAACATGCAACGTTGAGGACCGTAGATGCAGTGGTCGGCCAAGGAAACTTACTGCAGCAGATGAAAGACACATCATGCTTACTTCCCTTCACAATCGGAAGATGTCCAGCAGTGCCATCAGCTCAGAATTGGCAGAAAACAGTGGGACCCTGGTACACCCATCTACTGTCCGGAGAAGTCTGGTCAGAAGTGGCCTTCATGGAAGACTTGCGGCCAAAAAGCCATACCTCCGACGTGGAAACAAGGCCAAGCGACTCAACTATGCACGAAAACACAGGAACTGGGGTGCAGAAAAATGGCAGCAGGTGCTCTGGACTGATGAGTCAAAATTTGAAATATTTGGCTGTAGCAGAAGGCAGTTTGTTTGTCGAAGGGCTGGAGAGCGGTACACAAATGAGTGTCTGCAGGCAACAGTGAAGCATGGTGGAGGTTCCTTGCAAGTTTGGGGCTGCATTTCTGCAAATGGAGTTGGGGATTTGGTCAGAATTAATGGTCTCCTCAATGCTGAGAAGTACAGGCAGATACTTATCCATCATGCAATACCATCAGGGAGGCATCTGATTGGCCCCAAATTTATTCTGCAGCATGACAACGACCCCAAACATACAGCGAGTGTCATTAAGAACTATCTTCAGCGTAAAGAAGAACAAGGAGTCCTGGAAGTGATGGTATGGCCCCCACAGAGCCCTGATCTCAACATCATCGAGTCTGTCTGGGATTAACATGAAGAGAGAGAAGCAACTGAGGCTGCCTAAATCCACAGAAGAACTGTGGTTAGTTCTCCAAGATGTTTGGGCCAACCTACCTGCCAAGTTCCTTCAAAAACTGTGTGCAAGTGTACCTAGAATTGATGCTGTTTTGAAGGCAAAGGGTGGTCACACCAAATATTGATTTGATGTAGATTTTTCTTCTGTTCACTAACTTTGCATTTTGTTAATTGATAATCTATTAACATGTCTATTTTTGAAAGCATTCTTACTTTACAGCATTTTTTCACACCTGCCTAAAACTTTTGCACAGTACTGTGTGTATTATATATATATATATGCTGATAACCCTTCCTCCTCCTTATTAATGGACCTACATGGAAATAAATACATTATTTTTTGTTTTGAAATGAGAAAACAACGTTAATTAAAAAAGCCAAACTTGAGCCAAACAACTTTTATTAGAAATGTAATTCAAAGGTCTCTTCAGCACTCTCAGGTTGTTTGTTGCTTATTTCGTAACTTCAATGTGGAATTTCCGGTAGCATGACTGTGTCTTGGATAGTAGTTACATGTATATTTTCAGTCTTTGAAAATAAAGGAAGGAATCAGCTGCATTTGAACCCAGTCCTCCAAGGTGAACAGCACATCATACTAGTGAGTTAGCCCACTGTGCCATCTCACTTCCACAGAAAAGTCTCCTTTACCATTGTCTATCTAGAAATGTATTCAATTCTTTGAAAATGAAGGAAGGAATCGGCTGAGGTTTATTTCCCTGTCAGAACTGTTGCCATGGAACCCGTAACTGTTTGTTTTTTTCTTTATCTATCTATCTATCTTTATTTTATATAGCGCCTTTCATAGTGGACCACCATCACAAAGCGCTTTACAAGAAGCAGTAACAAAAAGAAAATCCATAATGCTTAATATATATATGTTCCCCGTATATTAATATTACAATATATTTTTAAATAATAGTAAGAGGGCACAATGTATCAAGAAGTTAAACAGTTGTTATTCCACCAAGACTTTATCAGGTACCTGAGCTCTTATGAATAATAAAGTGTGTCTCAGGGATGACCTGGTTCTAAAGAAACTCCAATTATCCAAACCAATTTAAGGCTCACAGACTCTTATTAAGAGAATGCACATTGTGTCTCCCCAAAGCCACATCTTAATTACATGAATTTCCATATGTATAACCAGCCCCAATGGGAATCTCTGCAGAACGCTGTATTTGCATTGGATTCTATCAACCACCTAATGAATTTGTCGTTGTGTCTGATGATTATATGTAGAGAATGCAGGTCATACGGAGGGGTTCAGCAGTGCATTTTCATGCATTTTCTTCTTCCTACGCCATTGTTAGTTGTTGGAGTACTATCTTATTTTAATGTGGAAAATGCTTAGCACCACTGGAACAAAATGCTCTGCTTCTTCCACAGTGTAACTCTTACTCTCGTCCATCTCCAACCATCATCAACTCTCATCAGCTTTTGGGAATTTAACAATTTCCTAACAGAGACCCTCCAAGTATACTCACAAAAAAGAAAATAAAAAACTACACAGAAAGGTTTGAACATACTTCTTTTTTTTTTTTTTTTTTTAAATCTTTTATTCTGCAAGACAGATGAGTATTGTGGAGTTCTCTCAATGTTATACATCATTTTGCCCCAGAACGCATGGAGATTTCTACAACCAACACAAACTATTGCAAGATACATGAAAAATCTGTACCGTTATGTAAATGAATGATGCCTAGAAGCCTGAAGCAAACACTGTTTTGACACCAAGAAAGAGCCTTTTTAAAAGAAAAATGTATTGAAACAAGATGATCAGATAACCTGTCTGCACAGTTGCTGGCTGGGAGGCCAGTAAGAAGAAAAGTTTGTTCCTGTTCTGGTCTGCAGCACATGTCACAAGACACGTTAAAGTGTATTCCATAGTATATCCTCTTAAGGGAAAAAGCCTGGATCAGAGCTGAGTGGGAATTCAAAGCCTGGTCAGCAATCTTTGAAAGTGGAGGCCCAGCTGTAGCTCACCCTGCCAGTAATCACTGTGCTCTTGTAAACTTGCTGGTTGTGTGTGTGTTTTGATTGAAATCTGTGCAGGTGGTTTAATGTATTCCTATCTTAATTACATTTTCAGTGGTGGACAGCTGTTGAAGGTTTATTTTAGGAATTCACAGGCTTGGTTAAAGCCTATGCATCACTTTGGATTTGTGGAGGCCCTGACCCTTTTCCTTGAACCAGCTTGCTGGGTCTACAATGTTCAGTTTCTTTTATCCCACTACTTGGTTGGCACTGTGCAAGGGCTGTTCTTACCATTTTACCACATGTGTCTCTTTAGCTAGTACGCAAATCATTTCTCCTGGAGTAGAGAGTGGAATGGTTTTGTTTCACAACTTAGTACTGTACTGTAGTTATATTTACTGCAGCTTAGTACAGTCTTGTGACCAGCCAGGGCCAGTTCTGTGCAGACAGCCTCCCCGATTATCTGTAAGCAACAGAGCTTCTTTCTCTGTTTCACATTCTCGTTTTTATTATAATTTTTTTTTTTGTTAGCTACAATAAATTCATTTCGACTACATCATTAACAGACAGCAGAACATTTTATTATTATTACACAAAAAAACAACAGTCAAGAGTACCAAAGATACATGCTGGGTTTTTGTAAATATGCAAAAAGAGGTCGTCAGCCAGGCTTTCATGAAAAATAATGAAATAAATGCAGTATCCCTTTTTTTCTCCCAAAATGTCACATAAAAAAAACCAAAAAACTTGCTGCAGCTTGGTCTGTGGTTCTCACCGAATACAATGGATGACTGGCAGGTTCAGCCCAGTGACAAACACCCTTGTAATCACGGGAGCTTCCCATCTTTCCTTAAAACCAAGATTACATTCCGTCTGCTGTCCCAGTACATTAAAATCACTTGACCTCCCCCCCAAAAAAAGATACTGCTTCTTATTTTTGTCTATTACAGAGAACAGGAAAACCAATAACCCACTCATCAGCACAAATCACAACGCTTTCTGCCCCGCAGAGAACGCCAGTCGTTCATAAAAAAAAAAAAAAAAAAAAAAAAGTAAGAGAACTGACTGCTCAGTCTAGCTTAAATGTGCAAATACATATGGACAAAAAACAAAACAAAAAAAACACAAGGCTGGCCATTTTTAGTGTTAAAAGGCAGGCAGGTGGTTTGCTAGTGTATAATGGTAGGTCAAGTCACACAGGCACCTAGTGCATGGTTGAAGATTGGAATTAAGAGTTTTTTTTGTTTGTTTTTAAAGTAGTATACTGTATAACCATTTACATTAGGGGGCTCAAACTCAGTACAGCAATTATGTTCCTTAAAATGCCCAACACTCCACTTATTTCATTCATGTTTATAGGACTCATATGCATATATAGAGCAAAAAAATATATTAACAAAAAGAAAAAATGACATTCACTGAGCAATTGTTCAAGTAAAAGAAAGCAGGCTGATTTCTTTGATGCCCTGCTTAAATCACTCAAGGAAAGAAAATAAAAAAAGTTACATTTATGTAACAGCTCTAGAAAGTCACGACAGCATCCATGGAAACACCTGGCTAGTTTCCAGTGGTTCGCACAGTGAACATTTTGCCAGAATTCGAGGCAGTGACACAGTGTATGGGTGGAATCATGGAACACTGCTCTGCTTATCCTTCTAAAGAGCACACAACATACGGCTGCTACATCTTTTTTTCTGGGGGTAGGGGAATAGAAGAATGATCATCATTTTAGAATGAACTGAGCTTAAAGGGTCTTTTCTGTATTGTTTGGAGGGGAGAGGTTCATGTTTAAAGGAGACTTGTTTCCACTATACAAAATGTAGTGAAAGCTCCCCTTAAACAAACAAACAAACACACAACAAAAAGGAGACTCCGACAGTAACAGAATCTGTCATGGCGTGCATTTTGAGCAGCTCCGATTCCAGCACAGATCAGCCTTCTCCTGTTTATGTTCCTCCACTTAAAAATGCTATCTAAAGACAATCTGCATGAGGCACTGCTTACACCCAATACAACATAAACATCACATCATGGTAGCCGAGTAGACCATGCAAGGGATTCCAGCACATTCAAAAGGGTTTCATTTGAGATTGCTAGGCAACAGAGGCCCTGAATCTGCAGGTCACAAAGAATTTGCTTTGAAAACAGTGGTACCACCCACCCTCACCCTCCTCTGTTGTAGACATCTACTGTACTTTAAAAAAAATAAAAATAAAAAAATAAATAAAAAAATAACACAAACAAACAAGCAAGTTGTCTTGTTACAGAAATATCCAAAAGAGAGCTAGGGTTAAAAAGAGCTGGAGTAAATGTCTAACATATCTACAAAAAGACCACCGCTCCTACCACAAAAACACGAAGGAGGTTTACACTGTAACACAATCCCCTGCCTGGAGTCTCATTATTATACCCTCGTTAACACCCAGTCCATATTAGCTCATAGTGCATTAAGCTGTAAAAGGAAAGAATTATTTTAGTTTTTTAATATATATATATATATATATATATATATATATATATATAATGTACACACACACACATATACTGCAAAACAAGAACTAGTCAACGAGAATATACTTCTGGACAGTGAGTTTACTCTTTATATCGGCCTTTCAAAATAGGATTTCCAAAGAAACATTTTTTTTTCCTGAAGCAAAACTTCTATCATTTCGGTAGAGAGTGCTGGGGTTTCTACAATTTGTCTGGCTTAGAGAGGGGTCCCATCTAGATTGATATTATTTCCACTGAATCATTAGCAAGGAAGTTAATTCAGCCCCTCGACAATCATTAACATATATATATATTTTATTATTATTATTATTATTATTACTACACACACTTTTTTTTTTTTTTTTTTTTTTTTTAATTAGGGGTTTGTTTTAAATCAACCCATCTCACTACATGGTATTCTGAATACGGTCTGACTTTGTAAGCAGGTTTGCAAATGCATGTGATCCTCACTGGAACCGACCTAATGACAGGCTCTTGTAAAACAAGCCTTCTACAAAATAAATGAAAAAAAGGGTTTCTAATCTAGAATACATGGATAGGCTACTTGTTAACTGCAAAACCGTAAGCATCATTCTAACAGAATTCTTGTAGTAAAAAATAGTGCTGGTTACAAAGTCAGCAGTGTAATTATGCATGGTGTAAAAACTCCCATTGTAACAATATGCAAAATACAACAGCACAACTTTCAAAGTAGACCAATACCCCACCATCCACAGTTTTTTTTCCTTTCTTCTTTTAAATCAACAACCTTAGTACCTGCTTCATTTTATACTGGTATGTGATAATTCAAAGCTTATTTTAAAATGTTCTATTTTAGCAATACAGACCATAACAAAACAATTCTACAATTGTAATAAAAAGGAGACAAAGGCTTGCTTTTCTTTCTTTTTTTTTTTTTTTTTAAACCACACTTAAATTTTGGTGTTGAAATGTGCGGCTGTAAACAAACAAACATTTTTATTATTTTTAAATAAGTGCTTAAAACCAACAACGAACAAAGTTTTGGTGGGTACGTTTTGGTTAAGAATACGTTCTTAAGAAAAGTTTTTTCCTCTTTTTATAATAGTGCTGCACGAAGCCAAAACTTTGTTTTATGTTCGGTACAAAATAAAGCATCTGTGTTTCCATTGCTGTTTTTTTTAATTTGATTTTTTTATCTGAATTCTGACGATTCCTTTGGTCTCCTTCTCTTCCACTTTAATGAAGTGCTGTCTCGTTTTCTTTGGTAGGAAAACGAAGTCCAGCGGAGTTGCAGTTTACTAAAACTAAAAGCGCGCCTTCCTCTCCCAAAAAAAACCCTCCAGTCATCCTCTTGTTGCTTAAGACTACAAATCCTCAAGTTCAGCAGCAATGTGTCAGTGATACAAACACCTGGAGGAAAGAATCTGCTGTATTCTGTATGCCAACATAGACTACCTTTTTCCTTCTTTTATTCCATTGACCAAAAAGCAGGGAAGAAAAAACAAGAAATAAAACAAAAAAAGTCCCAGCTCGAGTTTAGGGAGCACCAGGTTCACCTGAACTGGGGTCGAGACGTGCCTCTCGCGAGTCTCTGTGGCGGCATGTTTCCGTTTCACATTCACAGAACTTTAAAACTTCCTTGTGCAAATCACGCAGTCTTTAGAAAGAATGCCCCCCAATTGTTCTAGTAAAAAATATAAAACTCCAAAAGGTGGCCGACTCGTGTGTTAAAGTTCTGGTTTCTTTTCATCTGCGGAGGGAGGGCATTTGTGCGTAGACGGGGTATGCCAGCCGCACATTGAGAGAGTCGTTGTGCTGGACCAGAGAAGTGTGCTGGTAGTGTAGTACCAGGTCTTTGAGAGTGCTGTACAGGTTGTAGGGCTCTGCAAAGCCATAGCCCCGTGTGCTGCTGTAGATTACACAGTGTTTCACCTCTCCATCGACACTGCAATTCCAAGAAAGAAAGGACAGACAGTTAGTATTGGAAAACACTATCAGCATGAATTCATGCAGGCTGCATTTTTAACTGTGCAGGAAATAATACCTTTTGGTTAACAACTAAATTGAAATCTGTGTGAAGTTCCACATCCAGGATGAATTGCTACGACTTGAATGCTAATCCACAAAAAACAGTTCCTAACATTTCTTTGAAAAACACCATGGCCCCAAATATAACTATTTCTGATAACTTTTAGCTGCAAATTCCCATTAAATTTCCTCAAAAAACTACAACACAACTTTGTTTCACTGGCCCATATGTTGTGCTGGCACCCATTGTCAAAAGCTGGGTCATTCAGCTGTTCTGGTGGCAATGCAAGCAACTGACCCCAGTCAGAGAAAAGGGGAAATGTCTGTCTGGGGTAAAAGCCACACAATTTCACAGACAGCCTCATTGTGAAGCACTGCAGAATGCCGCTTTGAGACACAAATCAACCATTTTAAAAGGCTATTAAAAAACACACAGTGTGGACGACTGAGACCTGGTCAGGAGCCAGGCTAGCAGGACAATGGGGCTTCAAATCTGGTACTCCTTGGTGCCAGCGTTTCAAACTGGGCAGGGCTCAGAAAACAAGCACAAAAGGCTGATGGAAAAAAGGATTAAATAGGACGTGGGAATTTTTAAAAAAAAAAAAAGAAAAAAGAACACCAAAATGTCTGTAACACAATCATACACAGTTGTGTATATGGTAGGATAAAACTTTTCATTTTACCAACATTTAAGGCGATAACTGCAATACTCACACCACGGAGCAGGCGTAGCAGCCCTTCTTGCTGCTCTCTCGGATTAGGAAGGCGCCGTCTGGTTTTCCACAGAGAAGGTCCTCCGATTGCGTCCGGTTCAGATCCCCCACGAACCAGCTCTTCTCGTCATAGTGAGGCAGATTCTCATCCTCCTCATTTACAAAGTAGGTGCTGCATTTGTTTTGTTTTAAAGAAAGTGAAAAGTGAACTACTTACTACAACATATTCACAGTACAGCATATCAATGTAGGTTTGTGACTGTGCTGAATTATTTGTTAAGCACCTTTAAAATAAAACAAAAACACTTTATAAAAATTGACATAAGAGTAAATTGCATTATTTTACCAATAAATATACACGCAATTGCTATACAAGATGCATTCACAGCTCAATGTCTTGTTCTCACTACACGTAATCGGCAGCCTTAAATATAAACATCAAAAGTAAATCTCAAGTCTGAATCTGAAAACATGCAGTTAAGAAAAACTTGATTATTTTGGCATAGGATAATACCGGCACTATATTTAGCAGCAGAGCAATGTCAAATTTATCAGATGAAATAAAATACAGCATAATGTGTACTCACTCGTCAATGTTTTCATTTTTGATTCCGAGCCAGTCGTTAATTCGTTTCTGACGTACCCCTTTGTGATTGAGCCAGCTGTAAAAGGGGGGGGGGGGGGGGAGGAGGAGGAGGAAGAGACAGCATTAAAATGGAATCAAGAATGGAACATCCAGCATCACAGCATTGCCAATATCGAAATAAATAGATTATATGACCTATTTATTTATTTATTTATTTATTTCTCACACAAGATCATGTTTCATCTAGTATCCAAAAGTTCTTTGTGGATCTCACTGCAAAGAAATACTTTCACAGCAACAGAGCTGACAATCAAACACACACAGCTCAACTGAATTTTTCAAGAAGCTGTACTTCTCATACAATACTGATAAAACCCAGTTGCACTCACACAAGATACTGATCCCTGATCTTGCGGAGCTGGATGAGGTCCGGTTTAAGGCTGTTCATCTTCTTGTCTGTCTCTCGGTTGTCCAGTGCCTGTTTCTTTAAATCCTGCTCCAGGTGTATCTTACTGTCGTGGATCTCACCCAGACGGGACTTAAGCTTCTCGTAGTTAATCATGATTCTGCCACAGAAAAAAGGAAATCATTCAGTGGGGAGAAGAGCTACAGACAGGGGAGTGGACAACTGTCTACAACTAAGGGCACTTTAGGATATTACACAGTGCATGCAAGACAAATTGGATATTATATATTTTTTTTTTTATTTATTTTATATATATATATATATATATATATATATATATATATATATATATATATATATATAAAAATCTAAAAGTTTAGTTGGATGACAATCCTAACTGAGAATCCTGTCCTTGCTAAAGAAATATTGTGTGTCGTAGCAGACAGAGGTGCAGGTCTGGTCAAATGCCCAAACAGCTGCTTGGCAACCCCTGCCGACTCCCCGAGGACATCAGATTACAAGTAGAGGAAAGGCACAATGCAATTCACTTCTGAAGTGCAAAAGGCTGCATTTAAATGCACACATTCAAATACAAAATAAAAGCTGCTTTCAAATGGTCTATTCTGTATATCCTTTGATAACGGGAGAATGGGTGAAGAAAATGTAGGCATTTTTTTTTCTTCTTTTGCTAAAATCAGCACTTGGCTGCAGTTGCAACACATAACTCTGAAGCCTAAAGCAATGGCGATGATAAACCTCACCTTTCTATCTCCTTGTCATTCCCCTCCCTTCGGAATCGCTCAATGTATTCTTTCCTGTAGCGTTCCTGTGTGTTGCACTGCTCCTCAAAAATCTTAATAGTTTCACTGAAAGCCTCAATAGCTGTTCTCTTCATTTGGATTTCCTGGCAGAGGGAGAATGCAAATAACTCAGCAAACCGGGACAGAGTATCAAGCACAAGCTGACGCATTTAAAAGGCTTCCTATAATACAACGTCAAGTTTTTTTTGTATGCAATTCCACCACACACCCCCCCCCCCCACACACACAATTTCAATACCTTTTAATTTAAACTGTTCTCTGTTATAGTAATTCTAGGTTAGAAAGAATGTGGACTTGTATTTAAAAAAAAAAAAAAAAAAAAAACCCACACACTACTATTAGTCTGAAAAATTAGCTTTGCGTGTGCGTGTGCCCTTACCTGTGAGGTCCTTGTGTACTCTTCATATAGCAGATCATACTCCTTGCTCTTTTCCTGATACTGATTATGATATTCCTGGAGTTTCTTTCCAACAGCGTCTATATTGTCTTCTTTTACCAACTGATCCTGGGGACAGAAGACAGAAGCATGCTCAACAAAACAAATCACCATCACACCATGACACAACGCTTTCAAGGAGGAGGCAAGTGTCGTACCTGCTGATACCTGGAGACGGGGTACATGAGCTTCACATCTAGTTTGGGGTTATACTGGGCGAGAGACTCATGTCGGTAATGGTTGATCAGCTCCACTACAGAGTTGAAGGTCAGAGGATCGGAGAAGCCGTACTTTCCATCTCGGTGGTAGATCTTTATCAGCTTGTTATTGCCTCCCTTCCTGCACAAAGGAATACAAAAAATAAAAAAGGATATAATGCAAAAGGAAACCAATTAATAAATGAGGTTTGAAATAAAGAAAAAAAAAACTGGTTTCTACTGTCGAGAAAAAAAAAAAAAAAAAAGTGTGTTTCTCTCCTTTGTATAATTTGAATAATTTGATGGGGTGCCATCAGGTTTATTTTACTCTAGAGATTTATTTGCTTTGATACTGCGAGACAGAGATATATGCCAATCAAAGTTCATCTCAGCACTACAAAATGGGGGGGGAGGTGGGGGTGGAGCGAGAAAGAGAAAAAAAAGGGGGTTCTGTTGTGTTTCCAGTACCTTAGGGTTAGTGTGTAGTCTCCCTGCATCTTCGTAGAGGCATCTCGGACCAAGAAGGTCCCGTCTGGCATGTCCCGCAGCTTATCATTTACCTCCTCCCTGCAAAAATAACACAACCCTTAACAGCGCGACAGGAGAAAGAGAAGAAACAGACAGGGCAGGTGTGCAGGCAGCAGGGCTCACATTCAGTAGCTTACTGGGGTTTATAGCAACACAGCTCTCCTGCAGATCCCCCATTAGAAGGGAAATGTACCATTTTAACCAGTTCTCCATTTTTACTCATTGTGTCTTTAAAATGCGACATGAGCCTGTTATGATAGTGCTTGGACTTTTCTATACAATAGAATATAACAGAATATATTATAAATCACCTCTTTGGGTAAATTGTCCTCATCATATTTTGAATGTGCTTTACCATACATCTCTTTACAATGCTTACATATGCTTTATTATACTCAAGTATGCTTTTACTATGATACACTTATTTAAAAAAAAAAAAAAAAAAAAAGTGTACAGTGGAAAATAGGCTGTATGTGAATCAACGGACAGCAGGTAAGTTAAAAAAAAGTAGTTTAAAATTGACTTTAGGTTTGCCCAGTGCCCAATCCCGCCACCCCCTCTACTTCCTGGCTTGTGACATGGGGCTGCCTTGACATGCAGTGTCTTCGTACTTAAACAGTTTTTTAAACCTTTCTTTATTACAAAATGTTAACATTTAAGTGAATGTAGAGTTTGATTGCTCAATTTACGAAGCGCAAGACTGAGCCTCTGTGTAAATAAAAGCACCCAGATGTGAACGTGAAAGCCTTATTGCACGGTGTCTCTTAATGGATTGAGAGCACAGGGATTCGGCAGCACCATACTGCACCAATGCTGGAGATTCTTTGCTTTAGCAGTTTAAAAAGAAGGCATTGCCAGCTTAGAAGTTTTCAGCTAGGAAGGCAATTCTGATTCTAAATCTGCCTGTGAATGCCATGATCTGATTACACACCGCCCCCCCTGTAACAGACTGCTAGTAAATCTTCACTGAACATTCTGTCCCTCCAGTCTCACCCCACACTTATGTGCCTCGTTAGATAAGACTAAACACTTGCATTGCAGATCCTTCAAGCAGCTTGTCCTGCCTATATTCAGGTCACCGTATTAGCCAAGTGCTTTTCTAGCTTGGGTCAGGAAACAAAAGGGTCTGATCTTAAACTGTAAATAAAACCAACATTAACTAAATTTCCACAGACTTAAGAAAACTTCAAAATACCGCACAAGTCTACAGCTGCCCTGTTTTTTTTTTGTTCCCCCCTCCCCCCAAGCAAGCAAGCAAGCAATCAAGCAAGTAGGGGTAGTTGTATTATGCTTTGGAAATTGCAGTCAGTTTATGTCCTTTGGTGCCTTGTGTCTGCTTCACAAATGGGACTAAAGCCAGTAACTAAGCACTGCTCTAATCTGCTAAAAACCTGTGGGGTTTATAGGCTTCTTTGGAAATAGTCTTGTTTAAGATTCAACACTTTTCTTATTAAAATGCATCTGCCCGACAGCCTCAATTCTCCCCAAGATGTGCAAAGTCACAGCTTAAGTTGCAACACTTTAGTTCAGGTATCCGTTAAAAGTGATTATAAACAATAGCAACAAAACAATGACAAAAGTGTGTAACTACTGCAAAAGCAAAGCAGCCCCATACAATTGGCGAGACAGACATAGACTATATCCATTATAACCGATTATTATTTCTAATCATATTCTATAATTGTTAATAGCATCATTAATAACATGTTTATAGATTATTTATAGTCACTCAGAATAGATACCTAAACTAAAAGGGTTAGCGCTCAAGTAATGTAGCCTGTTGTGCAACGCTACTGCAGTACTTGCGATACTTCACACAATTCCAGACAGCATTGGCAGTGGGGAGGTTATTAATTGTCATCAGCATAGTGAAGTTAATAAAAACTATATGTAGACAAAATAATATTTCCTTTAAAGCATAAACAACATTACCTAGATATGTCTCCCCAGTACCACTCTGCTTCCTGCAGTGATACGCTGGCTGTGTCCTTCATCCCATTTGTGCTGACTGGAGTCATTGGTTTGGGAGGCTTTGGAGGAAGAGCTGAAAGAGAAGAAGAGACACATCAGCACAGACCAGCAAATCAACAATAAACATGGGCTACACTGCACGCTGCACCAATGGAGACCCAATGGGGAAAGAAACCAGTGCAAGCGCTGCTTATGCTGTGGAGGAATCTTTTTTTTTTTTTTTTTTATTAAAAATTTAGTAGGTCGCCAATTATTCTCCCAATTTAGAATGTCCAATTATTTTTAGGCTCAGCTCACCGGTACCACCCCTGCACTGACTCAGGAGGGGCGAAGACGAACACACGCTGTCTTCCGAAGCGTGTGCCATTAGCCGCCTGCTTCTTTACACACTGCAGGCTCACTATGCAGCCACCTCAGAGTTACAGCTACAGGGCAGCAGTGTGGAGTAGTGGTTAGGGCTCTGGACTCTTGTCCGGAAGGTCGTGGGTTCAATCCCAGATGGGGGACACTTCTGCTGTACCCTTGAGCAAGGTACTTCACCTAGATTGCTCCAGTAAAAACCCAACTGTATAAATGGGTAATTGTATGTAAAAATAAAGTGTAAAAAATAATGTAATTGTATGTAAAAAATAATGTGATATCTTGTAACAATTGTAAGTCTCCCTGGTTAAGGGTGTCTGCTAAGAAATAAATAATAATAATAATAATAATAATAATAATAATAATAATAATAATAGCTAAATCAATCCCTATGGGAGACTCCCAATGACCTCCAAGAAACACCAGGACAACATCCAAACCATTGCCTCCAATTCCTTCAGGGAAGTTGAGGGGATGGGCATTTTTCAAAAATCATTCTGTTCTCCAGAATGCCTCAGGAATTGCATTTTGAGTGGTTTGGAATACGGAAACGCCCGCTAACCAAACACCTTCAGCTCAAAGCCTACCTCTGTCAGATGAGCTGTACCTTTCACAGTTACACAAAGACCTACATTTAGAAGGCATTTCTACCCCCGCCCCAATCCCCTGTACACGTGCAGTATTTATGTTCCTGTTTAAATGGTACTGCACGATTAACCTACATACAAGACTTCCCTTTTAGAGGACTTCACTATAAAACACAAACATCCTGGTGTATAACTGTAGACAGTTTGCTTAAACAGGTAAGTGAGGTAGTGTTTTTTTTTTTGTAAAAGAGCTGAACTACTGCAGCAATTAAGTAGGAAATGATCTTGGTCAGGTGTTCGTTACCTCATGAGGTCACCAGCACCCTAGACTATATTTCTAGAACACATACAGTAGTGAAAAAATAAATGACACAGCATAGTTGACAATTTCCATCCAACACAAACTATGATACAAAATAAGTTTCAGGTGGCTGTATCATACCAACATCAGGGTCTACTAATGTATATTAAAAAGAAGCAAAAACCACCACACACACACACACACACACACACACACACACTGTGGTAGAACTAAAACTGCCACTTCATCACCCCACACACCAGCCTTGAAAGCCTGGTTTAGGATTAAAGATGCTGGCTCAGGTGCAGCGTTTCAAAACCACCAGGAGACATGGAAAAACCCAGCACGCTTACAGTAGGTCCTGTGTTCTCCCTGTATACCACAGCCCTGCCCAGGCGGGCCAATCCAAACTAACCTTTACCCTGACCCAGACGCTGTGCACCCTGGGGTCCCAACATCAAATGCCTCGTTTCAACTTTCTTCAGTGTTGAGATTTTCATTTAGAAATGAGCCAAGTGATTCAATAAACTGCAGCCTATTATTTTAACCTGATCGGTGCCACAAGCCGTTTGTTTCAAGTTGAAATGCTGACTGCTTGGGGATGTGCAGTACTGCAGGATAGCAGTTTTAAAAGGAAAGAGAATGCTTAGCCTTTGTTACAAGGTCTTCATTTTCAGATTCAGCATACAGTAGCCAAACCCCCTTCAATTTAAATAACCTAGCTTTACATTTTCTATTCATTCCTAGTGAATATTTTCAACAGAAAGTTACAAACCGGGTGCCGACTGTGCTCCCAGTACTAATACCCTGGTGTTGTCTAGGACAGGATGCTTGATGTTTCAGATTTGAAAAAGGGGTGTTTTGTATGCTTGGTTAATGATGCGTTGCCATGTATCAGGGATAAGGGCTCTAGCACCTTTGTTTCACTTTCAGTTTTGAATCCGACAGCCAAGGCTGTTTGGAATGGGGGATTCCAAGGGGTTCTAGAATCCCCCTCCCTGCTCACAAAAGGAATCCCCAGCACCAGACATGCCCAGACTTGTTAGAACAGGAACAGACAAGTCCTTCAGGGAGACGGACATGTCACGAGGAGGAGGAGTGGTCAAGACACAGGTGCTGTTTTGTTGTTAGCTTGAGTTTCTCTGGACTGTCCGATTCAAGCTGCTGGGACAATAGGGGGTGGCAAAAAAACAGCCGTTTCCAGAGGAGGAGAGTGTGAAGGCATACTGGCGAGAACACAAATCTATCCCCTTTATTGAGAAGGTGGAGGACAATAATGACATTTATCATCCTGGGCCGCGGGAACCTATAGTTTGAATTATTTTCTACTTTAAGTTGTATGAAAGTATTCAGAATCGGGTTTAAAAAAAACAAAACGTAAAAAAAAAAAAAAAAAAAAAGACACTTTAATTCTAAGCTTTACATACACTACAGTAGCAGCTGCCAGTGCAACAGTCATCCCAATTCATTTATTGAAAATACATTTACAGAAGCTCAAACAACGATCACCGTTACAACACTATTAAGCAATTTAGGATGTGTGCACATAAAAGGCTGGAATCCATTTGGCAACTGGTGTTACTCAACAGCAATAAGACGCTTCTCACTACAGTTCTCAGCTTTACCAGCTCAGATTAATAATTAAAAAGAACTCAGCACATGCTCTAGAAACCAATCATGTGCACCGAAGCCCACAAGCACCATTATAAAAGAAGTTAAAACTATTAGAAAAGTCAAGCTGACAGGTGTTTTGGCCAACACCTTCATTAGCGTACTGTATGAATGAGCGCTTAAAGTCATTAACAAGCCCACAAATCAAACCACCATGCATTAGGCAGAAGTAAGAGCCCCAGAAATTCACAATGCTATCACAGTAATGTAAGCGGGTCTCAATGCAATGCACAGTGCATCAGTCATGAGGGCTCGCAGAGTAGAGTACAGTAAGCTCTCCGCAAAGGGAAACATGTGCACCGAATTCAAACCGCAAACACACAATTCAAGAATTTGGGAGCAAAGCAAACAGAGCCCCGTGGAAGGTAAATATGTATTTAAGGATCAGTTTAATGTTAAGGGAGCCGAAGGCAGGTGCAGCAGCAGTCCTTTCCAACGGTTTCTTGGTGTCTGTACTTTTTTGTTCATTTACTCCCCTCAACTCCCCTTTTGGCTCCACAACGGCACCATTTAAATATACAGTGAGCAGGAGAGAGCCATTCATACTGCTAGATACATACGCCCAAGAGCAGCTGAATTATGGCTCCCCTCGCTTCTCAAAGAGCTCCACCAGGAAGCTCAACCAAGAGCTGTATAGAAACACAAAGAGAAATAAAGGAGATGCGTGTAGGGCAATATCAAAGAGTAGCCCCTCCCCAGTTTTTTTTTTCTTTGTTAAATTAAACTGCTAATATAATGAGATGTATAAACGATATGCTTTGCCGAGTACAGTATAACTTAATTTATTTTATTTGTTAGTTCATTTTAGACACACACCTACATTACAGTGCACAGCAACAACCAGTTTTATAGTCCAGCTTAACTCGGTTGATGAATTTGAAATAGAACATTGATAGGGCTTGGTCGAGGACAGCTCACCCTAGACTGCAAGAATAAAAAATAAAACTGAAAGTCAAAGCACCCGGGCAGCCAGGCAGACAGGCTGCATGCTTGCAATGGGCTGATACTGCAAACCCTATTGAAAGAACATGTAGAAATGAAAATGTCAGTTTCAGGCTCAGAGCCGTGCTCTCTGGCGTTGGAGCAGAGATAGCGACGGCAGCAGAGTACTGGAGGCGCGGATCAGGAGCCAGCATGAAATCCTGTTGAGCCTCAGCAGCACAAAAAAAAAAAAAAAAAGGCGGCTGGATTCTTCAAACAAAAGAAACTGAAAAGGCAGCGCTCTGCTGAAGCCATTTAACTGGAGCCTTTTTACACAGCTGTGGGGCTGGACTGGGGTGCTTGAGGTGGTGCTGTAGAACCAGTTGAACACTGGCCACCGACTTGGAAGAAAAAGCTATCCTAAAACGCTGAACCTTTTACCTTGTACTGTACTGCAATTTTATTTTTATATATTTATTTCAGAATTAGACAATTACTATGCATTAAATCTGGTGATTTTTACTATTAAAAAGTTAAATTCTCAATACTGCATGCTAGAGAGAGCTTTCCATTGTTTCTGTACTGGAGTCATTTTCATCTACCGCTGCAATACATTCGGTATCAAATAAATGATTATAAAAAATAAAATGAGTGTTACATGCAGACAACTCATATTATTGTATTACTCAACACAAAGGGTCAAAGGTCCAGTACAAATATTTAGTAAATTAACAGAGACAGCAAGCCCACTGTCAGGTCCATCTGCGCTCTTTTGAAACACAAAAGTGGCGCTTCACATACTGTACTGCTGCAATTACAACCCGCTACAACGAACAAACTGAGAACCCTGCAGCAGTCATCATCCCTCCTGGCTTCATGGGATCAAACCCAGTTAATCTGAATTCTAATTTCTACCAATTTTTCCATTCAACTCCACTGGAGCATTTTTTTTTTTTTTTTGCATTATTGATTTGATGACCTCACCATTTTCACTTTTAGAGCAAAGTCCATATTCAATTAGAACCTGTGCTAAAGACAGTCTCAGGTGACCACTTTCAGACGGTGCCCTGAGCAGCCGTTATGCGTGGGTTTGACTGCAGCCATGAGTTCAATCAGTACGGTACATTCTAGCTAGAAGAACCCCATTTGACAAACCTCTTTACCGAAAGACTGCAGCGTCTTGCAAACACTACTGTAGCTCACACTAACCTACACCTAGAGACTGACCATGCCTCACTGGGTGCACTGAAGTGTTGAGATTAGCCCATTGTTCAGTTTCACTGCTGCACAAGTACATGCACTGAGCAGAACCACCTACAGCATGCTCTACATACAGCCCCTTCCAAGAGTATTGAAAAGTACAAGTGCAATCACAATCCATTACATTAGCACACAGCAATTTTGATACAGGCACTCGAGCAGTGCTCAATCAACATGCATACTTTACTATACTAGAATGGCACATTTAGAAAAATTCATTTTCACTGCCTCGAAACCATATGTGGTTAAACCTCCCACAGCTCCTGTCACCAATTACACAAAAGAACAAAACTTTACAATATTTCCCCTGCCCTTACCACTCTCAGACTCCTGCTCCGGCAGCTGCCTGGTGTGCATTGCAAAAGATTGTCTAGCTCTTCTTCACGCATGGAGGAGTGCTGCGAGAGTGTATGTGCTCGGGCTGGATGCCTCTCTGCAAAGCGCTCGTTAGTAACCCCCTCCCCTTTCCTCCCTCACCGTCTGCAAACCCTGATCTTAAATCAGTCCTGGCAGAACTAATCTCTAAATGGAGACAGTGTCAGCCAATCAGAGCACAGAGGGAGGGCCGTGTGTTCCTGATGCAGCGAGAGGCACAGGAAGACTATGCTGTTGAGAGGTGCTGGGAGTCTAACAGAGCGAATGATTTACACCGACCAAAGGAGAGGACCAAAAAAAAAAAAATAAAAAAAAAAAAAAAAAACCATGAGGATGGACACGTATTGTTGCCTAAAAAAAAAAAAAACCACACTGGCCCAAGCTGGCCAATTCATTTTGTTCGAGCTCATACAATACTATACAGACAGTTGCAAAAACGTACCTGTGGAATTTCTATATTTTCTGGGTCTTTTCTTTAACATGTACTACCAGAACAGAAACACCAGGTTACAGCAAAAAGGAGCCATGCCCCTAACTTGGCTTGCTGACATTTTCTGCAAACACACAAACATGCGGCTTGGTTTGCATACAGTGCTTTTTATTATTACCATGTTACAACACAATAAAGGGGACAAGGATCTACTACAGTACATTGTTCAAACAAGCCAAAATAACCCAGTACTGCCTTCTGTATTCAGATATGGTACTGGATAGAATAGGAAGTATCATTCTACACACACATTGCATGCAATACACTGCATAGCTAAACTTGCAATTTTTGTTGGCAGCAATAAGCCTCTGACTGCAAACATATTATAATTGCTAGGTAGTAAAACGGAAAATAAATACTTGAAAACCAGGTTTTGGAATAATTAATGTAGACAATACCGTAAAAAAAAACAAAAAAAACACACACTATAAAAAAAGAAATGCTTTTCTACTAAAACAGTAGAAAATTAAAACAATGTTATTCTTATTGCGACTGCATGAAACCATTGTCACGATTACACCCCTACTGTACGGTTTCTTAATAGAGTGTCGCTGCACCCCCCTCCCCCCACCCAACTCAGTGGCGGAGTGGAGCCCTTGGCATTCACCCTCTGATTATCCATTCCCCCCCCCCCCTTTAACTCCTAAAGCATGCCAAGACGCTTTCTGATTTCACTGTAATAAATATTGTAATGAACATCTGCAGGACCTCACCTCCCTAACTCTCTCTCATACACACGCTCCGTCAAGCTGCAGAAATAAAGAAAGAAAGAAAGAATCCCCCCCCCCCCCCAGATACCGTCCCTAAAACCAAGTTTACAATGATCAAAGGGTTCTCAATTAAACAGCTACAGTAGGTCCATACAAGCAGACAGGGTTACCTCTGAAATGGTGTTTCAGGGTTTTCTTGTGTAACTGTTTAACTGCTGCTGGTGGCACGCTGCAGTGTGCACTTTACTGAAGAGTAACAAATGGCTGGATTACAAAGTGAAGTCTACTGTAGTCCTTCACACGTCTCTAGGCTTTTGTGTTCACCTTTATACACCAGGAGAACGTATTAAAACATTAGGCCTGCTTTTTATGGTTTTACACACACACACACACAATGTGGGAAAAAAGTATACAAAGTAGAATAAATACAGCATGGGTCTTGAAAACAAACGAACAAAAACTGCTAAGATTTTATGCTTAGTGCAATTTAAGTTTTGTCTTTTAATACCAATACATAATTTGCAGGTAAATCCACAGTATTTATTTTCCTCCCTTGGTGTTAACACCATGCAAATGAAGCAGTCTTGTTTTGAATTCTGATGGGGATGAGCTTGCAGAATTGTAAGCATAATAAGACTAAGAACACTCACAGAGCTCATGATTTGCACCAGGCAAGAATATTCAATATATTTACAGTACGTGGAATGCTTTCAGATTTAAAAAGTATTTATGATTAAACCACAAAAATCAAGACAGTTTTTACCCTAATCACGGGTACGTGTGCAGCTTAGTACACTCAAAGGGCCGTCCAGACAGCAGCTTAACTCAGATTTCAGACATGAGGATGAAATGCTACAGTACAGCCATCCCTATTTATTTCTAACTTACATAAAACAAAGTGAAATAGGAAAAAAACACATTGAAAAATAACCACTGCACAGCATAAGCTTTGAGGCAATAAACAAAAGACACCATAAGCAACTTAATGCTGTGTGGGTGTGTGCAATAAAACTATGCAAAACACACTGCACATTGACAACCAGGTTCAAGTACTGTAAATGCACTGACCTACCCTGCAACAGGACAATACACTATTGTACTGGAATTGCATTGCAACAAAAAACAGATCTCGTCAGAGACAGCAGTGCTCACCACGGAGGAAAACAATCCAAAGACTCTTGCACGAATAATCCTGTGGATAAATACAGAACCTGCACCTCTTCAGAATACATTTGCTTTAAACAAAGAAATGTGTGCTGTCAATTCAAGCAGACTGCAAAGCGCCTGAACAGCACATAAACACAGACGGAGGAATTTACCAACAACCTTGTAGGTGAGACAATTAGGAAACCTGGTTGCTTCAAAAGACACTTCCCCCCCCCTCCCCTCATTAAAACCTGTGTGCATTTCTCCAGGCCTTTGGGACAGTGCTAATGCAGAGTTACACCAATGCAAAGCCAGAGTGGGGTTACCTCTGGTCACAGTTATAAAAGTCAAATGGAATATTAAATAAAGAAATATCTAAAAACACCCTCCCCACACACAAAAACACTAAGGGGCACTGTAACACCCCTCCCCTCCCCTCCTAAACAAAATGACTAGAGCAAAATAAAAACTGAAACGCAAGCTACCTGATGCTTTGTAAGTTCAACAGCATCTCCACATGCAATTTCCTGTCATGACTGAATAGAGGGGGGAAAAAAAATAATTACAATGGCAAATACTCTGTGCATGTCCAGTTGCCTCTATGATAGCCCCAACATAAAAATGTAAAATCAAATGAGATCAGCGAGGCAAAAAAAAGAAAAAAGAAAAAGGGGGAGGGGGAGGGGTCAAGCAGATCGACCTGAAGATGAAGCTGCCCCATTAATCCATTACTGGAAAGATGCCTTACAGGTGATCAAACAAGATCTGTTTGCATTTCTGAGCACTAGAAATTACACTACCATTGTGACAGTCATGTTTCTTAAAATCAGGTGTTTTGGGGTTAACAAAATGAACAAAGCACACATTTGCATAAGACAGTAACCCTTTCACATAACAATACCCCACACTAACATATCGGTACATACACATCTAATTTGCACATCACTGTGTGTGTTTGCATTGTACTATACTGTATATTTAAATTATTCCTTTAAATATTAAGCATGCAATGATTTGCTTTAAAGGAAAACTACATTAATTGTGAAATACTGTACAGGACTACTGTGTATAAAATAATAATAATAACAATAATAGCAATGTATCAAATATTAGCGTGTTCAAGTAATATTTTGTTAACAAAAAAGTGAGCCCTTTCAGCTTATTGTACAGAATATTGATTGCAATACTGTATTAAAATGGATGCTCCACAACATGCAGTGCCCCTTTCCTTTAGGAACAAGTAAGAACACAACATACAAGCGTATAATACTGAAGACGAGATATAGATAAAAGCAATTACTTCATGGTTAGTACAACTGCATAGCGTCAATTAAAAAAGACAAAAAGTACACTGTACATACAACCCCGTCGACCCTGAAGATCGATCTTACTACTTTAAAACACTTCATTTAAAAATATAAATTATATATATTATATATATATATATATATATATATATATATATATATATATATATATATATATATGAGTTGTGTTTTGTTTTAAAGTAATAAGACGATCTTCAGGGTCGATAAGTTTTAACTTCGAGGTTTTAATAAAAGAATGTTACTAGGCATAGCTTTTTTTTTAAATTATATATATAAGAGGTCTTGATTGAGATTAATTATGTCTGATGCACACAAATCCATAAAAATACAGTACAATGCCCCCTTTAAACTAGCAGGTTTATCAATCTATGTATTTATATAATACTAGCTATATATGTATATAAAATCAAACACATTGCTGCTTTTTAAGAGATCCCTGCGTCTTTAAGACAGCAACTTTGACACATCAGAACTAACAAAAATAAAGAAATAAAAAAGATAATAAAACAAGGTGACAAAATCCGTTGTGTACCTGGTGGCTGATCCATTTCGATATAAAATATCAACTCCGTTGAATATGGCATCATGACGTCCCTCCAATCATTATCGTCTTGCTCCATAGTCCAAACGGTGTTATACATTGTCTAGATTAAACACACACACTTTCTTTTGCAATAAAAAAAACACACACAAATACTTATCACAGCAGACGTCTGCTAAACTTTAACAGTCTCGAGTTCTGAATACCCGCTTCAGAATAATACAAAAACAAAACAAAACAAAAAAAAAACCCGTTAAAGCACCAGGCTTTAAACGCCTTTACTAATTTTGAACGGTAAACCGCTATAAACAGAACAGAATGTAGATGCCAGCTCTACCATTCTCTTCAGCCGGTGAAACCCTTAAACTGAAGCCTTCATTTTAACAGCTCTCCGGCCCGGCAGCAGTCAACCTTTCACTTCATCCCGAAACAACCACTTTAACAGCAGGGGGGGGGACACTTTTAACATCAAAGAGTAAAACCTTTAAGGATTTCAAATCTTTGGCAATCTCAACGTGCTACTGACGTTTTAGATTTCTACATATTTTTGTAGGCGAATTTTGTAAAGAGTTAGCTCTTTTGGGGAGACGGGGTACAATGCCCTTCCCCCACCCCCCCGAGACTGTGGTAACTAGTGGTACGTTCCAGTGCTTGCCGGTTGCAAGTCGAGGTTAGGTTCGATGCAGCACGCAGGCTCTGAAATTCAGGAGCCAATGGGAGAAGAGGATTACTTTAGCTCTGTTGCCAAAGTCGGAGTTTGCGTCGTTGTCTCTTTTTTCTTCTGAGGGAGAGGTGCTATGGAGTTCTGTACCCATCCTTCCCAGCCACACAACAGGCTGGAAAATCATCTGACAGCGTGTGATTGGCTGAAACAGTTACTATGAAGAACAAAGGGAAAAGAACCATTTGGAAAAAGCAGTAACTGACAAAAGTGGTCCATTTTTTTGACCGGTTCCGAATCAAATGACACATAACTTATCAGGCCTGTTTAACAATACCTGTTTGTGACTGGCAGGTATTAAAAAAACAAATAAAATGAAAATTAAGATGAGGAAATCCAAGCTAACTTAAAATACCATACTGACCAGGAGTTCATAGTTAACTGACTCAAATTGTACTGCGTGTGTTTTGTGTTTAAATTAAACCCATTGAGACACTGGACACAACATGTACCCAAGTCATTCTGAGTGCTTCTGGGTAATAATGTTTAGTTATTGATAATGGAGAGGGAGAAACGGCTGTGCTAATGAGGGGAACTGCACAGCCAGATATACAAGTCGAATTTTACAAACACAATACAAGCTTGGTAGCGTCTTGCTAAGGCTTGGTCCTAGGGAGTATGTTCCAGTTGGGTACTTAGTTATCACATTGTTTGAAAAAGTTATCTTAGAGAAGTAGTGATTTCATTTAAACCCATATTCTCAACTATAACTTGAGCCTACAGCTCCCATGATTAACAAGACAACCATTTTCTGTGTGTGTTGTTGTTAGAAGCTGCCTGGTCATCATTTATAACACCTAGATCCATCCCAGAGTCCATCCTTTTTTGTTATGGCTCATAAGATTTTCAGATGAAACAGAACAGTGCAAGCATATAAAAGTGCTTAACAGAGATGCATTGTGCCACTCTGAACAGAATGCATATTGAGCCAATTACATCTGCATGAAGTTGCAGAATCTCCACACCCATGCTCTTTGTGTCATTTGCACATTATCGTCTCAGCACAGTAAAATGTGGCATTCTTCTTGAATGAAAAATGCATTTCTGTGAATGTGAACGCTGCCTGTTTATGAGACACCCTGGTAAACACTAGAATTACAAACGCTGTAACTTTAACAACTCAGGCAATTACTGCTCTTTCAGAGTTTTCCCACATGTAAATTGTGCTGCATTTGTGCTTATGCCCAAGGGGCAGGCATGAGTAACTGATACAGAGATTCTAGTCTGCCTGGCTACAAGACCCAGCTAACCGATGCCTGATAGAGAGAAAAAGCGAGAAAAGAGGACTGACTAAGTTTTAAAGATACAACATTGAGTTTACAGTTGCTGACATTTGAGATATACGATATCAGCCTCCATAGGCCCAGGGCAAAGTAAAGTTCAGATCAATGTGATGCCTTGCATGCATTTTTAATTTTTTTTTATTTTTTTGTTTATTTATCAGACGCCTTTATCCACGGCGACTTACAGAGACTAGGGTGTGTGAACTATGCATTAGCTGCAGAGTCACTTACAACTACGTCTCACCCGAAAAACGGAGCACAAGGAGGTTAAGTGACTTGGTCAGGGTCACACAATGAGTCAGTGGCTGAGGTGGGATTTGAACCAGGGACCTCCTGGTTACAAGCCCTTTTCTTTAACCACAGGACCACACAGCCTATATAGGGCAGCAGTGTGGAGCAGTGGTTAGGGTTCTGGACTCTTGACCGGAGGGTTGTGGGTTCAATTCTAGGTGGGGGACACTGCTGCTGTACCATTGAGCAAGGTAATTTACCTAGATTGCTCCAGTAAAAACCCAACTGTATAAAATGGGTAATTGTATGTAAAAATAATGTGATATCTTGTAACAATTGTAAGTCGCCCTGGATAAGGATGTCTGCTAAGAAATAATAATAATATGCATCTGTTCCTTATGGAGATTTGAGTGATCACTGTGGAGCCTGATCTTTTGAAGATTTCTACAACTTTGAGCTTCCAAACAAACATGAAGGGAGGTAGGGAGGTGGGGAGGTATATTAGTGTTGCACCATGCACTGAAGCCCATAGGTGAAGCTTTGGGCACTGAAGCCTGTGCAACAATGATATGCTTCCCCACCTCACTTTGCTTCTGTACAGGAGTCTTGTCAGAAACAAATATATACTGGAATAGTTACTAAGCATGACAAATTAAGATCTAAGCAAAAACAATCCAGAATTATATAATAGGGTAATAAAGAGGTAAGCTATGAAATCGGAGGACAATGTGCATGATATAAAGTAGCCCTTGTAGTCTATGAGCACTGGAAGCATGTGCTGTGTGACAGCAAACACACTCAAGTTCTGTATAGAATATGTTTCAAATTACTATGGAAGACTACAGTGAATGAGAATGACCTGTTTGGTCAGTCAGCGCTTTTGCGATTAATTGCAGAGCAAAAAAAAAATATATATTTTAGCCCCTGAGAACTGGCTCTGAATAGAAGGAAATAACACAAAGGGATCCATGCATTGTGTGGGCATTAGGGCCCGCTGGTCGTACTTCACATTAAAAAAGCACACAAGGGGAGTTATTCAACGTCAGACAGCCTCGACTGCAAACGTATTTTCAGCACTTCGGAATGCATATTCTGGTTATTGATTTTAAAACATCCCTGTATTAAAAAACTGCATGCTGACGAATGCTCAAATATAAAGAAGAAGCAGTGAGCAGCAGGTTCTGCCATGACAGCGCTCTCTGCATCCTCCCATCCTGCCTGCTGTGCGAGGCACGCTGTGCTCTTAAGTAGTACTTCTGGCTATTTATGGTTTGCACTTGTTTCATTTGCAGCAGCCTCTGAAAAGGAAGGCTCTTGTAAATGAGACGAAGTGGGGATGACATCAGATCTGTGTGTAACTCTTTATTATTCTTTTTGTTTGTTAACTATTAATGCAGTAGCTAGTTTACTACCATGGTAACACATGTGTTTCCTTATTTGTTAATGGTTTATAAATGTATAGTGACTTGTTTATTACTGAGGGGTGCAGTACTAAACACCCACTCTCACTTTGTCTTTCTCAGTGAAATGGGTTCAAGTTAGTTTAAAGGTGACAATAATTTTCGTAACCATTTATAAATATGTTATATATATATCCAGCGATTCATCCATAACTTCAAATGAAGTGTGTGAAATGTTTTTTTTTTATTATTTATTGATATGTGAATTCCACAGTTCAAGACTTTTCAGCAGCAGCTGCACAGAAACCCGCTCACTGACCTGATTTAACAGCCCCAACACAGAGAGGTCAACGGGCACGGAGCAGACTGGACCGCCACAATGTAAAGCTCAGGGGGCACGGTGGAGATGGATGTTGAAGTGCATTGGCTAGTTAGTGCTGGAGGAATCAAACCATGTTGCATGGATGCTATTTGACCATGGGGGCACTCTATTGTGTCTCTCTCTCGCAATCCATTTAATACAATGCACTAATATTTGTGCGTCTCACAATAGCCTTGCCAAGAGCAATAGAAAAGAATGACCCCTTGTAAATGACTGGCCAGATCTCTTCAGATAACTGCAGACTGCTGCATGGGTTCAAAAGGTCATCCATGAATCATGTCCATTTCCTGAACTCTTGTGATCAGTGTCCCGGGTTTGGACCTGACAACATTCTTCAAAACAATAACAAATCAGTATGTATACCTATAGGCCCAATATGTAATCTGTATGCATATACAGCTCATTCACTTCATGAAAGCATTTCATTTTTGGAAGGGAGAGGCAATTTCTAAAGAAGCTCAGCAAGCTGTTTTCATTGTAATCAAATAGAATTTTATTCAGCTTAGTATCCAAATAATTCTTTAAGAGAATGCACATTGTAAAGGTGTTAATAAAACAGGTCGTGGGCTCTCTCCCTCTCTACTGTGGAATAAGAAAAGAGAAACGAGTAGCAGTCCCTCGCTGGGGCTGCAGCTACAGACTGCTCTCTGGTGAATGGAGCCAGCTGGGTGATGTCATCCTTTAGTGCAACGTGACCATCCCTCCCGGTGATGCAATACTCTAGTGACAGCTTGTAACGAGGCTCTCTCTCCCTCTCTCTCTCTTCTCTCCTCTCCCTCTCTCTCCCTCTCTCCCTCTCCCTCCCTCTCCCTCTCCCTCTCTCAGGTATCGGATTTGTGAATGACATCACCATCACAGTGTACCAAGGCAAAGGGAGGCTGGTGAATTGCTGCATTTTTATAGTGCCAGGCTGGAGGGCTCGGGTAATCTAATCCACTCTCCCCTGCAGCTAGGACCGCTACTGTACTTGTACTAGGTCCAGCTGTGTCCAGCCCAGGTGCTGTTTAGAGCCCAATATGCATGGAGTTGGGTCTCGGTTTTAGCTGCGAGGGTTTCTGAGTTGCCAAACCGGTACAGCTAGTTATGTACAGTATCTATTACCTGTGTTAAAAGCAGCTCCCTCCAGGGCAGAGCTGAGGCAAGGCCATGGGCAGCAACGACTTTTACAGCATAAGAGTTGATGAAGCCAAACATGCTTCACAAACAAATACTGTCTGCCTGTCTCATTGAAAGACAACATGTGCAGTTTAAGTACTCCTGTGCACAGAGTAGCTACTGGAGAGCGAGGCCTTGTTCTCAAAGGGTTTCCTCTATTCTTGAATTAACTCTTGAATTAAAATCATGTTAATGTTACAACATGAGATACAAATAAACACAGAGAGTGCTGAAGAGAGCTTGACATATATAAAGTAACTGTTTGGTTTTAGTTTTGTAATTTTACCTCTTTCAAAAAACAGGAGTTAATTAAAGCCCTATGTCCTTAAATCTCGTATTGATGAGCGCGCTGTGCTTTTGGAAGATCAGTATCCAACTGAATCAATTAAACAAAATTAAGAAATAAAGAAATATAATTCTATTTGCATAACAAAAAGCGTACTATTTTTGTTTAAAGAACGCCACCTTCTGCACTAAAACCCAACTTTGTTTGTTCACTAGTGTGAACGCTAGCTCTAAACCCCAGACTGTGTGCTGAAGCTTGCTTTACAATTCAAAGCACTCCCTACCCCTTCCTTATCTCTGGATCTAGGTCTGCCTAGAAGAAAAAGTTATTACCCTTATTTGCATGTTTCCCTGCTTCATTTGGGTAGCATTCAAATAGGTTTTAACAGTCTGGAGTGCTACGTGGCGCCAGGTACAGAAAACTAAGTAACACGCCTAGAAACACAAGTTCCTTATTTTCAGAACACATTACGCCAGGGGGGTTTACTACTGATGATCCACAAGTAGTGAAGTCCTGCCCTACAGCACACGCACTGTATACTGCAGGGCCTTTAACTCAGGATGAGTTGAGAAAGACTGTCTGTGTCGATGGATTCAATTGAATTTGGTATTCATTAAATATGAATTTGGTATGCATTTTGGTGTTCCCCCCCCATAGACAAAAAAAAAAAAAAAAAAAAAAAAAAAAGGGGACCCACGGCATTTCCAACAAGGGATTAGACAATACCCACAATAGAACTTGATGCAGAGAATCATAGAATACAGCTGTGTACCGAGTATGAAGGCAAAGCCTAAGAAAGCTTGGTCTTTATCATTCAGGAGCAAACAGAAGTAACAATCTCAAAACATGGCTGACGGTGGTTTATTTACAAAAACATATACGCTCCCCTCCACAGGGAGGTCTTGTAACTCATGCTTGCTATTATGCCTAGGAGAATATTTAGAGAAATCTGTGTTGTCAATTTTTAATGAGGTGAAACCCATATTCATGTATAGGCATTGAGTTGTCTGTAACTATGCTGTGCTTTTCTCCAGATGAATACATCAAGCTTCATGCTGCAATAGGGTAACCCACATTATTCAAGATGCTAAAACAAAGCATACAGTCCTTGCTAGTCACCGCCAAGCGCATGCAGTTGTACCCAGGCAGGGTTTTAATAAATTAGGGGACGACGTGGGCTTCTTCTTTCTTACCGTGGTAACACTCTGGTTAAATGATAGTCAGTGAGATCTAGCTACTCCTTTACCACTTGCAGTACTCTGTAATGTCAATGGGTTCTGTCTACACTGTGTTCTGTGAGTTACCGGTTTCATAAGGTATATTAGCTCATGCTGAAGATAAATCCAAACGCAATCCTCCACACAATACATAATCTCATATTAACATGATTATATATGTAAGGTATTCCTGACGGGATACATAAGGCTTTTCTTAGCTAAACCATTGCATCTTATTATAAAGAATGCTGGACTGACGTAGATATTTTAAACAGGTTCCACCGGTACATTGACAGTTATTGTAACCCCCCCCCCCCCCCCCCCCCATTAAGGTAACCATTATAACTAACTGTAATAGTGGGGTTGTGATATTGACACTGTCAACTAGGCAGCAGTATTTATTTGTTTGGATTCACTTAATGAAAAAACACACTTTTGTTGTGGCTCAGACACCAGCAACAAGCCAAACAAACACTAAAACAAAGACCCGTCATTGTCAGAAGCAACTGAATGCTGTTCGTACAGACAGACATCTTCGTAGCCAGTTTGCGCTGTTTTCAGCAGGATATTCAACAGCTTTATGAGTGAAGTAAGTTACTCTTGAATAACGTTAAAGCATTGAAACACTCAGCGCTCTGAAGAATCCAGAATCGGATGAGGTAATGTGTGCCGGGAGCACTCCTTCCCCCTGAACACACGTTTATGAACTTCATTTGGTGTTTTTTTTATTTTTAGTACAAAATGTGCAACTGACGATCTGGAGTAAATGACAGTTTCGAAATCTGCATCTGCAAAGAGAAAAAGTCAGAGGGCTAATCTTGACCACTGTCACAACAGGGCTGCTCATTAAAATGAACATATGTTTTCATTTTGAATCACTGAATCGTTAATGAGAACAGAGCTGTTATTAATTAACAGCTACCTGAATGAAGGATTGTCCTCAAAAGAACAACTGGGCTAAAAAGGAAGTTATTCATGATACATTTCTGATATTTACAAAGCAAGGCACACAGTGATTCAATTACTTCCTTAAAATGTGAAGCTCGTTTTTAAATAAATAACAAAAACAGATGCATGATATACACTGCTGCCGGCTCTCGACGGTGACTTTAAAAATGTTGTAACATTGGTTATCATGTTATTCCTACTATGTAATAATCATCACTGAAGGAATGGGCATGGGTTGTGGGTTTAGATTTATAGATGTATGAATGCTAAAGTTACATATTTCAGAATAGGTTTGTATTATAAGATTGTACGTATGTTATTTAAAAAAATGTAATACAAATATGTATTAAAAATGTTTTAATATTAATAATGACTTCACAAAACAGTATGTCCAGCCAACAGGTTCCTGAGGTAAGGTCAGAGAGGATCATCCTCTCCTGTTACCCAGCTGCAGTGTCTGTATGGCTTCCCTTTCAGCCTCTCTGTTCAGGACACTGTGTTCAGGATTGCAGCTACACCTGGAACTCACAAGCATCTGATACTGAAGAGCAGTCACACCAGCAAGCCGGCTGCACAGCATGTTCCTCTGTATATTGTGGGTGCTTGCAATCCTGTAGAGCGGGCATCAGTGACTTTTAATGCACGACAATCTGTAATCCAAGTGCTGATCTTGCACACTGCCTAGGTGAGCATCTTCGAGAATGTGCACAATCTGTAATCCAAGTGCTGAGCTTGCACACTGTCTAGGTGATCCTGCTGTGTATCTTCCAGAGTGTGCACAAAGTACTACATTAGTCTTGTGTCACACCGCATGTGAATGCACACATTATTTTCTTTGCATTTTTATTTTCTTACTGTCTCAGAAAGGCTCAAGGCAGAAAGCTAAATGAACACAGGCTGGGTCTCGTCAAGACAGAGAACCCGTGAGCATAACTCCTAACCTGCCAGTATTCAGATCAGGAACACTGACCTTTACAATGTAGGGCATGTTAGAGAAGGTAGGAAGGCTGTTCATTTGGGTTCATTTGGTATTTATGGATTCTGCAAATAAGTTTTTATTTGTAAACGTTTAATAAATGTTGCCAAGTACAATTAACAAAACACTTAAAATCTGTATTTGTTTTAATTAAATATCAGTAAATATCAAATTATCATAATTTATTGTAATTTTTTCACAAAGGATACCTGTTTTTTTTCAATTCAACGTTTCAGCGTAATCGGTCTCCAGTAATCCGTTACATATCCGCCCTAACTGTTTATCCGCCATGATCAACTTTACATAAAAAGACTTTTTACATAAACCTGCAAGGCGTAATACATGTGGTGTGATTTCCTTGTGATCTGTAGATGTTCATTTAAGAAGGAAAAAAATAATCAAATGAGTGTTTCCATGACTGTGGAAACAACACTTCTTTCTTTCTTTCTTTCTCTCTCACAGAGGTAATTCAATGACACTGAAGTAGTTTTTAAACAGTCAGATATGCCTCTGATCTTGTACAGTACATTATTATTATTATTTATTTCTTAGCAGACGCCCTTATCCAGGGTGACTTACAATTGTTACAAGATATCACATTATTTTTACATCCAATTACCCATTTATACAGTTGGGTTTTTACTGGAGCAATCTAGGTAAAGCACCTTGCTCAAGGGTACAGCAGCAGTGTCCCCACCTAGGATTGAACCCACGACCCTCCGGTCCAGAGTCCAGAGCCCTAACCACTACTCTACACTGCTGCCCCATTGTATACACTGTATGCATGTTGCATTGGTACCTACGGTGGCTCATTTAGGACATGGAAAAAGTGTTATGTCAAGATCATGCCATAATAAGTAGCTCATGAAAAACAAAAATGAGCAACTGGCTTCAAATACTTCACCACTGCAAGAAGTAGAATCCTTTCTGCCGATCAGTGCACAGGCTTTCTGTTGATACCCCTCGCACCTTAAGCTATTATTGAACACATTGGTGACATGAGCTTTCTTTCTGTTTGCAACTTCCAAACAGCCACAAGCAATGGAGGAGTCAGGAGCTGGGATTTCTCACTGCTGTGGGAGACAGCTTTCTGGATGAATACTGGAAGATGGCCAAAAAGCAGCTGGCTTGCTTCAGTTCACTGTGTGCTGTCTGAGTGGTTGTGAAAAGCTGGTTGAGTTTGTTTGTTAAACAGACAGCCTTGCATTGCACTAAAACTAATGTAAAGTCATGGGTTTCTTCTTCAAAGAGATAAATAATGAAAGCATCTGAAATGAGGGGTCGTTTAGCTCAATATGAGAAGGGACTGTTGCTCAATTCTAGATGGGAATGAAGTGTGCTGCTTACTTGTAAGGTCAGGCTGTGTTTGTCGCACTGATCTATAAGTGCTCAGATCAGTCACAGATACTACATACACTTATCTGAGTTTTTTATTCTGTTGACGGGTTGTTGTTTCAGCTCAATTTAACTTCTTTGTGAAAATTACTACTTCAAAAGGATGACACTGCTTCTTTCTATACTAGTGCAGAAGTAGCTGTAATCATGTCTGACTACTCAACAGCTTCATCTAGCCAAGCTAATATGCTAATTCCAGTAAGGGTTCATCCCAGATGACTATATTTTGTGGTGAGCCGCTCTCTAATTTGCTGTAAAAGCTGTTCAAACGCAATTATATACTTACATATAGACAGCCCTCTCTTAGATTTCCCTGTGTATTGTTCAGACAAAATAACGAATACCATCATTTTAACGGAATAACGCGGGTCCAACATGGAATGTTTACCAGCCCTTGATGTGGTAGTGCTTCACTATCCAGCAGCATTCAATCCTAAAATATTCTAAAGCAGTGCTGCCGTTTGCAGCCTGTTCAGCTTGCATCAGAGTTTGGACGCCCTCTTTGTGATAATACGTGCCGTTCTGCTAGCCACCGGACATGTTTGACCTCAAACTTTCTCCAGCTAAACCTTCCTGCCACCAGATCATTCAACCTCCTTGATTACTCCTAAAAACAATCTGCTGATCCTCCTTCTCTGCTGGGCCAAGGATCCCTCCTCCCTAAGAACAAATCCCATTGTACAACAGAAGTCTATACTTTCAATAGGTGTAAGATGGATAGAAGTTATCACATTAACCATCTCTCTCTGCTAATCACCTTACACTGATGACGTCACAGCCCCTTCCGGGAGTCAAGCTTTTGGCAGCCCTGATTGGATTAATAAAACTAGATCTCTTTTCAGTAATCCAGCTTTAACGAGCGGCTGATATGTTTTACCAGATGCTAGTCTGGAAGAGTCTCAGTGTGCGCTGTCCTCCGGCATCTCTGCACTGGATCTGTACAGCCACTCACCAGGGGAATTACTCAAGCGATCCTTTGTTTTTAAACATAGTGTATGAGGAGGTGAACATTGCCAATTCTATGAAGCAGAGATCCCCTATCTGAACTGCAAGATTGCTTTCTGTACTAAACTGCTGTCACCTGAGGATTGATATGATAATCATAGGTGTAATTTACACGAGGGGACGCAGGAACGCATGTGCCCCTCACTTTTTCAACAACGGAGAAATGCAGCAGTACTAAAACTTTTATTTCTCAATAATTTGATGTCTGTGGTCTCAATACTATAACATTGGGATCTGATTGTCGTAGAGTGGCTGTGGAATACTGCTGTAACCTTTTCTCCATTTGCAGCACTATTCTGGTGGATTGGATAACGAGGAAAGCCTGGCACACTTGGTGCTGTCAGCTGATCTTAATTCTGACCAAGAAGAGAAAAAAAAAGTCTTCTTTCAGCTTCTCATCCTTTCCTGCTGTTTTATTTCCCTTGTTCTACTTGTATTACATTAACAATGAACACTCAACTTGCAAGTAGACAGAATAAATTAACGCTTTTCTTAAATATGTATGAAGCAGATGTACTCTAACTCCCCTTAGAAAAGTTTCCCCACAGTAAAAGCATAGCAAAGTGTAATACAGCACAGTAAAAACAAGGAGAAACATAGGCAAGCATTGTAAAAGCCCAGCAAGGTATGGCAAAGCATATACAAAAAACATGGCAAACTGGGGTAAATGCATACTATAACTATGTGAAAAGCATGGCAAAACTGCAAAAATACTGTGGCAAACTTTTACAATGGTCTGACAGACTGTAGACTTGTCTGGACCTGATTTCTGTGGAGATCTCATTCTGAATAATCGGGTTTGTGCAGCACTAAATAGCACGCACACACGCACACACACACACACACACACACACACACACACACACACACACACACACACACTCAGTGTTAATACCAGCTCCTGAATCACAAGATAAACCTGTCAGGTGCACATCAAGATTCATTGTGCACTCAGCTTCACTCCCGTCTGTCCTCTGCAGCCAGCCAGACCCATGCTCTGGAAACTCAAAAGGATTAAACCCTCCGACTGGGCCCACAGGAAATCCAGCACACAAAGGAACAAGCAATGGAACACAGAAGGGTTAATGTGCAGACTCTCCGTGTCCTGTTTTACTGCTTCAGTCAAGCACTGTCTCTCAGCTGTAGGAGGGGGGTTATGCAATTAGAATTGGGTTAAACTCTGGTAGGAACATGACAACTGAAGGAAACGGTCCCTCTTTCACAATTGAAATACTAGCACCCTTTCTCTATTTTTTTATTTAATGGATTATTATTATTATTATTATTATTATTATTATTATTATTATTATTATTATTATTATTATTATTATTATCAATACTACTAATACTACTACTACTACTACTACTACTACTACTACTACTACTAATAATAATAATAATAATAATAATAATAATAATAATAATAATAATATAAAAAATGATCTGGCTTTCTGGTTGGGTACTTCACATTACACTTCACATTAAGTGTCTCTAATTACTGTGTATTTACGTAGGAGCTACTGAGTAAATACAAGTGTACCTCCACAAACTTACAATGTTATTATGTATAGTTACAATGTACAGATGTTTACACTAACCCTTTTCTGATACAATTGTGTACTTATATATATCAAGCAAAAATATTTACATGTTAAGTAAATTGTAACTATGCATGCTAACATTGTAATGATGTGCAAGTACACATTTATTTACTATGTAACTACTATGTAAATACACAGTAATTAGTGACACAATGTAAAGTGTTACCTGATACTGCAATTTGTTTACAGTACAGCAGAGGTGGGAGAAATTTGCTTTTTAGCAAAGGAATAACTCAAAGGCCTCAACAAAAGCGCTAGACTGCAGTTGATAAGGGAAGCTCTGTTATCCTTTCACCTCCCTGCTGGTACAGTGCTGGGAGCTCTGCAACACTGGTCAAGGTGCCGTTTCAATGGGCTTTAACAGCAGGGGTTGCCTGACTCCTTTAAAGGAGGCTGAATGGACCCCCTGACACCTTTCCTCTTAAGCCCCTGGACAGCTGTGCCCAGGGCAGCGGTTTCAGGCTGACATCCCTTCTGAGAGCCCCCCCCCCCCCCGCAGTGGATTAAACACCGGACCTGTCAATCTCAGGTCTGTCATGTCCAATTCAACACCATTTAAGGCAAGGAGTTATTTACCAGGGATACAAGGCTGTTCAGCACACATCTACTGCTGCTTCAGCATTCCCAGTCCATACATCCAGATGAAAAAACACAAATAAACAACAGCAGCCCACTGAGCTCTAGCAAAAACACACCAACAAAACTCATTGTACACACAGTGGCTTTAAAATATCTGTCCAGGCTTGAGTATCTGATACTAGAGGTCTTGTGTTAAAAGTGAAATGGGCGCTGGGAGGGGAGGCTGCCTGGCTGAGTCACTTTCCAGTGCTTGATTACAGCCAGTATGTTTGGAAAAGCTTTGGTAGCAATAAACTTCACTTTGAAGCAGAAATAGCTAGGTCTGGGAACTTGTCCTCACACACAAGGATACAAAAGAAGCCTCAACAATGGAAACTCCCAGCCAGCCTGTCACTATTTCATTCCGGGTTTCCACAAGAAGAGAGAGATGGTTCTCTGAGGAGCACCATTAATACTTTTCACATCACGACAAGCCATTTCTAACCACTGTATTTGATGGTCACAGCAAATATTAAATAATGAATAACAATACAATATCATGTTCAGTTTTATTTTTTTAAAGTTTCTCAACAATTTATTAAAAGGCTGATTGTTTTAATATATAGTTTAGCTTGTAGCTATGTAAATTATGAACAAAATGGTGGTTTGTAAAGATAATTACAAAGACTGCTTTTAATAACAAAACACACTTTGTTATTCATGAAACTGTGCGAGAGTTTTGTCGTTATCTGAACTTAATCCAATAAAAAAAAAAAAAATCCTGAAGAAAACAGTCTGCTTCAGAAATGGCATGCAGCCCGTTTGAAATGCAGGAAGGCATGAGACAGCATGCTAGATAGCTCTCGAGTTCAAGAATCAACAGAGTTGCTGACTAACTCATGTCCCAAACTTGAAGGCTATTGTGTGCTGCAGCGATTACTGCTGACCTTTGTTTTACTGATACACTACTGTATTAGTAACAGTGTAAACAAAGGGCTGAAAATATAGATGAATTCCAAAGATAGGGTCCTGGAGTATTTCTAACTTCAGTAAATTCAGTTCGGGACGTCACTTACCCCACTCTCATCCCTCCACCTCCCCCAATCACCACCTTGCTTCAATTACCCCATGGTCAACCTCACAGGGGGTCTATCACCTTGTTTAATCAGCCAGGCGATTGGCCCTCAACCCAAGTAGGTTTATCCCATACAGGATCATCCAATACAGTAACTACCATTGGGTGTTTGTTCTGATCTGCTGAACTGTAGTCCTTGCATGAATTAGGGGTCCGAATAACCCATAGGCCCACGAAAGCCATCTGTCTTCATGAGTGAAATATGCAGCAGTACTCCCAGTACATGCATGCAGTATTCTGCTGATATAACAAGTGCAATGTATAGAAAATAAATACTTCCCCAGCCCACGATGAGAAGCACTGCATAACTTGGAACAGTGGCATTGGCCTGGCCATTATGACGCTTGAATGTATGTAAGGATAAATTCAAAGCGTAAATATAAAAATGCACATTGTACTGTGAAAGAGTTATTCAGCGCAATCTTCTAACATAGCCGGTAGTCCTATGGTCATTTCAACTAATCGTCCTTCAATTTGAAAGTAGAATCTTTTTGCCAGACCCACAATTTATACTCACTGCACAGAGACTTCACCCCCACCTCCCACAGGTTATCTCAGATGTATAAGTGATGTCTAGCATGGTTTCCTGAATAAGAGCGGGACGCTAAAGTGGTTCTTCAGCTATGCAACATAGTGCTCTGTTAAGAAAATCTTTATTTGGGAATAACTTATATTGAAGATAAGCAGGTAGATAATACTGACACTTACATCCCTTAAAATCAACTTACTTGATTCCCTGAGAGTTTTAATGTCTCATTGAAACTGGTTGTTTTTGTTGTATATTTTGTGCTGTAGGTCATCACTTCCTCTATATATATATATTAGGGGTGACACAGGGTACTCGGGTATCCGGGTTACCCGGTTCTTAATATTACCCAAATCCATTTTCAGGATTCGATTCCTCTTCGAATCCCTTTTTGCTAAAATCGAACGTCTCAGTTTTCCATGCGACCTGCTGTAGCGGAGCCACTCCACTTGACCGGCTAGACCAGTGCTTTTCAACCTGTGGTACACTGGTATGCGACAGGCTTGCCAGTGGTGCGCACCGACAGTTCTTTATGACGATATGATTCCTCAAAACACAATGCTCTGTCAATCGCACCATTGTGTATCAATCTGTTTGCACCACTGAATCACAGAGAAATGTGAAATTATAATGCAGATCTCCAGACTGCGAAATGCAAGAACAAAAAAAAAAAAAAAAAAATATTTTGACAACTTTTTCAGGGGTTAGGCACAACAATTCTGCATCTCCATTTAAAAGCAAGTGTCAATATTTACGAATGTGAGATGACGTCGGTCTGATTATATATATATACACATTATATATACAGTATATATACACACACACACACACACACACACACACACACACACACACAATTAAAGTAGTGTCTCTACGGCAATGCAAGCGTTATTTGTCTCTTGCACCCCAGTAGATTTTGTTACATTGTTTACTATCAGGAGTTTAAGTGATTTAATTGCACAAGATTCCATGGTTAGATGATGAGCTGATAATATCTCTTCAGCCAAAGAATCATCCACAGTAGTTTAAGAGCAACATTACCATTATGTAAAACAGTGTGTAGCGTGAGCTTTGTGCTAAAGCAGGGCCAGCTGTTGAACTAAGTTTATTTCTCAAACTGACCATTTAAAAAATGTGAAAGTAGAACATACAGAAATGCATGCGGTCAGCTGGCTTGCATTCCCTTCCCTTCTCCCCTGCTCCAGCCATGACGTACAACAACCTTATAACTTGATTATTTCGACCTACTGCCACATACACGCATGCATTAGTTCGTACCGTAGTGTTTTAGGGGCAAAAATGGTGTAAGTAACCCTCTCCAGGAATCGGGTAACCCGGTTCTAGAAGGTCTAGAACCGACTCCAAATTCTTCTACCGAGACTGTTTGGGGAATACTGCACAATAGCAGGTGTGTTACCACTAAGTAGCTGTTAATTTATTCATGAATTAAAATCACTGCAAACTTCAGTTTGGGGTCATCACAGCAGCAGTGTTACTGAAGTGTAATGTTAATGTGAACACTTTGTTTGGCAATGCCCTTCACAGCAGTGCAGCTGCAGTTGTTTTTATATGGGAAGATATATTTAAAAATTCTCCCTAGCAGAAGATGTGCAATTTGTATGCAAAAGACCTGCACCATCGAGGGTTTCTTTTTTCCCCAGGAGCACTAATGCGGTGCCTTTAAGATTTCACAGATTAAAAAAAGAAAAATACTTCATTTTCGGTTAAGAATGCCAAGGTAAACCCTGGTTGCACTTTGACATTTAACCTTGCAATCCCTGGCCCATGTTCCAGGCAATATCCTGGCTTTAGCAGTTTGATGGACAGTACCATTTTCTCTATAATAGCCCCAGTAATCCCCCCAATCAGACACACGCTCGCACTCACAATGGAGATACAGGGTCAATAATGTAAAAAAATATGTGGTTTGATTCGATTAAACCCAGGCAACTTTTTTGATCAAATGGCGCTAAAAACAACTTCAACAGAACCATTCGGGCTGTTGACACAAAATCAATAATATGAATAATAATTTACAAAATTGCCTTGATATTGACTGTTATAGCAATATCAGAGGAAAAAAGCTCTTCAACTCCAGCTACTTATTAAATCCAATTAAATGGCATGGAAGAACTGTCAGTGCGACTTAGTCCCACTGCAGACCCACACGCCCAGCATTAAGCTGAAGACCACAGCTCCAGGACGACGTATGGCCTCGTGCCAACGTTGGTTAAAGTCTGAGTCAATATGAACCACATGCACAGTGAGCTGTAGTACACTGGCACAACCAGAGGTAATGGAAGTTTGGCTGCACTGTGAAGCTATAGTAACAAATCTCACTTCATTTAACTAAATCGCCTTTTCATTTGCCATATAAAGTGCTACGGTTATTGCAACATGCAAGCATCTCTTATTACAAACTACGACAGGCATTACAAAACATTGGTCAGTCAAGCCTTGAGCCTTGTCATCTCTGAAGAGCCAGAAAAATCCCATACATTTAAGCACCAGATAACATTGAATTTATTTCCATGACACATGAGCAGACACGTATGCTGGTAAATCCTAGAATAACCACAGCACCAATAAGGCCTCTAACCCTTGAGTCAAATTATAAAATCGCTTTTTTGACCTTCTGCAAAGGTTTGTTTTTTTTTTTAACGGCAGTGAGAATCCATCCTCAGGTTGATGCCTCATCCGTGCCGAGCATGCTTGACCGCAGCAGCCACAGAGCAAGACAGATCTCAATGGCTTTGACCTCCGACCCCCTTAGGCAATCTCAGAGTAAGAGTGCCACCTCCCCCCCATCATGAAAGTGGACAGTTTCTCTTTCTTAGTATTCTGCACAGGAAGCCCTCTGCCTCAGTGAAGAAATCCTTCTTTCTTTCCTTCTTTCTTTCTCTCTGGAAGCTCCACAGCTCCATTTGTTTTCATGTCCATGGTTTCTATTTATTTTTTTTTGCTCCAGTGTATCGCTGCCCTCCAGCAATCTCCTGGATGAGGTGTAACGACGATAAAGGATGGCATGAACGCAATTGCAATGCTGTCACAAAACCGTGTGGAGAGATAGCAGAAAAAATACCTTCAGGTCATCCATTTATCCTGCTTTCGTAAAGACCTTTTAAAAAATGGTCTGAACTTCTGATACCCAATTTGGGACATTCGTCTTTTTCATTGCTTTCTATACAAGGGGGAGGGGGAGGTGAAGGGCAGGTTTATTACCATCACAATGTCCATTCCCATCTGTTTTATTTTGAACCATTCTTACAGTATCACAGAGGTATGGAATGATATTCAAAACACAACCAACTAAATTCAGCGTCAATAGAGATTCTCAAAAACAGCAGTACTGGACACCAGCATATAAATCACATTAGAACTTTACAATATAGACTGCAGAGGATCATTCAGCCAATCACAGCGCATGTTTCACAGGCTGTATTCCCAGACACATCATGGAGAAACACAGTTTTATGACCCCAGCCGTACCATTTTGAGCTAACGTGCTGTGTTCTCCATATCAGCACGGTCGACATCCCTTCTTTAAAAAATCATATCTGAAGCACCTCTGGGAATTCCATTGAACTGCGAAGTCCATTTAAAACAGACTAAATGAAGGTAGGTCATTACTGGAAAGTGAATGAAGATGGATTGTGAACATGTATATTAATAATGAAGCAGTACATACAGCAGTATAGTTATAAACTGCAAGCCTGTGTGTTTGGGTTATATCTGCATTCGCCACTCACTTCTACTCGTGCCGATATCACTCAGACACAGATGTCAGCCGTCCTGTAATTCTAGTGGAATGGGAATCAGAAATAAAAATAAAAAAACTGAAACTATTTTTAACAATCCTTTTAGCAACGTAAAAAAAAAACGGCACATGCATCTTTTTTTAATGCATTGCCACATAGAAAACTGTTGGCGTAATTATTTCAATAGGACTACAATCTAGTTGTACAGGCAATCTCATATTGCAGCTTGTGACAAAAGAATCCATGTTTTTGTGATCTGAAACCACTGTTATAAGCCATGATGAATTTGCTCTCCTGTTTGAAACAAGACAATAGCCATGTCCAGGCTGCAGTAGCTGATTCCATCTGAACTTCAGTGCTTTGATGGGTTTTCTCCAGACTGAGCGATGTTCTACTTGACTGATTTAAAAAAATAAAAAATAAATAAATAAATAAAAAACTTTACCAGGACAGGATAATGAATCCTGAGCATTACGCTTAAACAGCTCTGTAGCCCTTAATGTTATCTGGGACACTCCAGTTAGCTATCAAAGCCAACAGACATGACACATGGTCATTTTAATGAGTGCCGTGGTTACTAATCCATCTTCAGCTAGTCGCACTGCTGTAGAACAGACGTAACCTTGGGCGATACCCAGGAAGCCATGTTGCAATGGCTTTGACCTCTGACCCGCCAGGTAGTTATGCTCTGACAGTGTCATCTTCTGTCCTTAATGGCGATAACAAATTAGCACCCACCAAATCAGTGCGATGCCCAAGAGAAACTGCAACATGAATCTCAAAGGCTTTTATAACCTTGTCAGATTCTCCTGGAATTGAGCAGTTAAATGTAACCGTAGAGCAATGTATAATAACGTATTTTGACAACCAGGGCATCATCCCAGAATTATGACGGTTCAGCCAAGCACCCTACAGTACCAGTATCTGACAGCTGTTAACCCTTATCCAAAAAGATGGGCTGTCTGAAAAGGATCATTAACGTACCACTGCATATTACACGGCACTGGGTACTGTTTACATAAATCGTGAAATCTGTGATAACCGTGAAAAAAAAAAATTAATAATAAATAATAATAATAATAATAATAATAATAATAATAATAATAATAATGCACAAGGTATTTCCTAAGCAGGCGAACACTTCATGAACACAGTGAACAGAGTTTCTGTGTTTTCCACTTCAGCAGTAAATTTTGTGGCTGTCACTTTCCATCGCTGGAATGTTTTAGCAAAGACAGTATTTCCTAGATATAGACACGTTATTCAGGAAGAAGTCAGTTCCTTGGAAAAAGTAAATAATGAGACTTTTTCATTTCTTGAGGTCAGGAAATGGCAAGCCAGTGTAAATCAGACACAAAGACCCTGCATTTGAATCTGTATAATTTTGGTAACAGGAGCCTGTGTTTAAGAATACCCTCTTGTCTGCTTTTGCAGTCCCTGGCTAGTACAGAGCCTCTGGCTACAATGAGAGGATGTGACTGTTATTTATTATTACTGCATCTGGGATACGATGCTGCACTGAAAGTTACTCACATCCCCTCCAGTTTAAGATAATAGAAGCATTTTAAAGTAATCCGGCTCATTCAGATTTATTATAGAGCAGCATTATTCCTCTGTGGTCATCCCATGTCACATGCAACACACACACAGAGCTGGCTTTTGTAATCTCATTTTTATTACCTGTGATAAGCCAGCTCAGCTGTGGAATGACTTACATCCTTGGATCCCTATCCTGGCTCCTAAATCTCTCACTTGCTGTTCAGGCCTGGGATCCGGGAAGCAACACTGACTGCTCTGTGAACTTTAACCCCAGCACTGTCCAGTGTTTGGTGCTTTGGTTGAACAGTTTCTGGGGTGACCCCGACACTGTGTGTGCTAGTCACCATTGTTGCATTGTATGTCTTCTAGGAATCCTGCAGTGTCCATTCAGAACTCAAAGTACTCAGCTATTAGATACATTGTAGCGTTAAAGAGGGTTTTGGAAATGAATCTGTGTCACTGCTTCAGAGATCATGCACCCAGGGTTTGGAAAGGAGTCTGTGTCACTGCTTCAGAGATCATGCACCCAGGGTTTGGAAAGGAGTCTGTGTCACTGCTTCAGAGATCATGCACTCAGGGTTTTGGAAATGAATCTGTGTCACTGCTTCAGAGATCATGCACTCAGGGTTTTGGAAAGGAGTCTGTGTCACTGCTTCAGAGATCATGCACTCAGGGTTTTGGAAAGGAGTCTGTGTCACTGCTTCAGAGATCATGCACCCAGGGTTTGGAAAGGAGTCTGTGTCACTGCTTCAGAGATCATGCACTCAGGGTTTTGGAAAGGAGTCTGTGTCACTGCTTCAGAGATCATGCACCCAGGGTTTGGAAAGGAGTCTGTGTCACTGCTTCAGAGATCATGCACCCAGGGTTTGGAAAGGAGTCTGTGTCACTGCTTCAGAGATCATGCACTCAGGGTTTTGGAAAGGAGTCTGTGTCACTGCTTCAGAGATCATGCACCCAGGGTTTGGAAAGGAGTCTGTGTCACTGCTTCAGAGATCATGCACTCAGGGTTTTGGAAAGGAGTCTGTGTCACTGCTTCAGAGATCTTGCACCCCAGGGTTTTCATGGTAAGCAAATTACGTCAATTCTGATTGGAAAAGGCTGAAACAAAACAAGCTAAAAGCAAGGACAAATATGGCACTAAAATGTGAAACCAGCAACCTAAATTACTGACAAGCAAATAACAAATAAAACAAAACACAGTGACTGGTTACAGACAGCAATTCTATACCTTAATGAGGTATGAGAAAATGCTGACTCCTGAAGTCAACAAAAATGCTTGGTGATGTAGGTAAAAGAAAGGAATAAACAAACAAATACATTCAACAGGGTCACTTCTGCAGTCTGGTGACAGAAAGACAAAGCTCACACAAAGAAATGCAATTTAAGTAAAGATTAAATAAAAATCTATATATATTTTAGAAAACAAGCATTTACAACGAAGGAAGCTTTGCGTTACCATTCCATCCAAGAGCTCCAGTTTTATATTCTTTATGTAATTCACTGATCTCTGTAAGTTCGAATTTAGACTTAGATTCCCATGTAGCTTTTATGACTGTCAAGTTTTATGGTATCAAGACAAGACCGTCACTCCCACCCCACCCGAACTTTGAAGCAGCTGATTGAGTGTAGGGGTCACGCCACTAAAGACAGACACAGTGCTTCAGACTGAGAAAGCTACAAGCTTGTCACTCCCTGTGCTTCAACACCTCCTTTCCTGCAAGACAAGGCTGTCCCGATCTGCAGAGTGAAAAGCCACACTGTGTAATTAGGGAGCAGAATAGCGTGAGAAAGTTGCTGCAAGTGCGCTGAGCTCAAAGCTGCCTTGCAAAGACATGCAAACCAACGGGGCTGTGCTTCATGAACCATGGCATGCAAAACCAGGCCCAGCGCTGTCAGGCTGAAGCACACAGGCTATTATTTCAGCACGGAAGGGATATGTTTGGATGCTTGGATTGAATAAAATCTGATGATGCATTAAAAGCACAACCCCCCTCCTAACTCTCTCTCTCTCTCTCTCTCTCTCTCTCTCTCTCTCTCTCATTCCTTTGGGAAATTCAAATGACTGTTACGTGTTCTCTACTTTTTTTTGGCATTTCTAAAATACAGAAAAGTAACTGAAGAGCATGCAAGTTTTTTTCTTCCACTCTGAGTTTAAAAGGTACAGAAAGGTACAGTATGCTGCACTCCGGGCAACAGGAGAACATGTCAGACACCAATGCACCTCAATTTTGATGTCAAAACTGTCCTTGGTCTCCCTCGATTCATTAATTTTGGATTACTGTCCACTGGGACCTGATTGAGACCAGATTCTAACCCATTCCTCCACACATGAATAGTTAGTACCACATAGACACTAATGTTTTCTTACAAAAACGGAGTGATCCTATCACGTATGTGTGCTGCAGGGCATAATGATACAGGACTGATCACCGGTAATGAGCTTAGTGGTTGTTTTCTGGACGGTCATTAGTGTAATCCCTGCAGGTGTTGGCTGTATAGTAGGTCAATCCTATTTGGTTAGGCTCATAAAGGACTAATGCTATTTACTGCAGCTTTAGGGCCTCATTTACGAAAGGGCACTAAATTTGGAGTTAGCACGCATGTAAAGTAGTGAGCCTAACATGCGCGATAAATCTAAATTTACTGCCCCATTTACTAATAGAGAACACATTCATTTACGTGCACAGTATTTGGCTAATTTACAGACCATACCATGCATAATTTAATGTGCACGATAACGTCAAAGACTTACCCGTGACCACCGTCATATCAAAAGCCCCAGCAGTCCAGGCGTATCTTTTGGTCAGCAGCTTATTGTGAAGGTGGAGGTGGCCTTTTCCCTTTCTCCTTTAATGCATTCGGCCCGCTCTTTAGTTTCTAAAATGTCATTGTACTGTATCGTTTTCAAAGCAACCCGCCTCTTTAATATAACACACATGCATTCAACATGTGCTGTCTGCATTGTATGAGTGACAGTCCCATTAAGCCAATCACAGCTCACAGAGGTAGGTAAAATAGTCATTCAAATAGCACACAGGATCTGTTTCCTCACGCACACAGCACACATAATTTTGATTAGGATGGCGACGCGAAGGCTTGTTTAAACTATTTATTTTAATTTGTGTAAAATTTTAAATCAGTAGCAAAAAGCAGTTGGAGAGGTCACGGAAGCGAAAGCTGGAGATGGAACACAGAAGATTCCAAAATCGTTAGCCAGATGATTATTTGTTCTATGGATAATTTTGACGGCAAGGCAATATGTCTGATTTGCAGTGCAATGGTTGCATTTATGAAAGATTATAACATACAACATCACTATGACACGCTGCACAAAGCAACGTATTTTGAGTTTACTGGAAATGAAAGAAGCTATGGAATCAGCGAAAGGTTTTCTGAAAAGTGCTGTGGATGCCATGAACAACGCAACCACAGGAAAGGACTTATTTTAACTTCAAGAATCCATGGAAAGTGCAGAATTACCTTGGAAGAAAGTAACTGGGATTACAAGAGAGGGTGCACCATATGACTGGACAAGAGAGTGGACTGGCTAACTGGAACAAATTAAAGAAAGAAATGCAGACGTACCAAACTTCTTACATGGGATTCTGCATCAACAGGCATTATGTGGAAAAATTGCAGAATTAGAAAAATGTAATGAGCTTTCAAGTGTCCGTTTTTGTTTTTTTATGTTCTCTTTTATACTGTAGATCTATGCCCATTTACCCCCTGCTGCTCGCTTTAATAAATACCCAGAGAAACCGTGTTACAATCACAGTACAAACTCATACTGAGACACAGGGAGGGGTCATTCAAGCCATTTAGCTGTGCATAAGCATGTATAACCTAGTCTTACTGTACACTCTGTTCAGCACTGTTCAGCATTAAATACTAAGATACACACACCTTCACCCTACTAGACACAATGGGGAAGGAACAGTCTACGCCAAAACGGGATGGGGGGTCACCCTACTCCAGAAGCAAGTCTCTGTTCCAAAACTAAAAATGAACAAAACCAACGCAGAAAGCTCAGACAAGCCTTGGCTCGAATCAACACTGTGGTGTGAAAGGGCAAAGGGCAGCATGACTTTTGAACCTGTGGATTCTGTTTACATCAATGTAGCTGGACATGGAGAGGGAGAGAGAGAGAGAGAGAGAGAGAGAGAGAGAGAGAGAGAGAGAGAGAGAGACTCAGAAAAGGTACAATTTTAGAGCAGCAGCCGTTTCTGTTGTTTTAAATCTCCAGTGGTTCCGAATGTTATTTTTACTTTTAAACGGTAAATTTGTTAGCAAATGCAGAAAATAACATTCACATCTGCTATGAATTTGGTGGTCTGGTTTTTGCCCTGGAGTGCCTAGGACCCTCAAATGAGAAGCGTGACCGAGAGGCCTCAGTCTGTGTGGTGAATTACACTACAGGATTATTCACTCCAGGACAGATTCCAGGCTTTCCACTACATCCCCTCCCCCGACACTAATAGCAACGATATGAAACAAAGTCTAAGGGCTTGCCATTGGAACATATTGCTACTATATACAGTACAGGGTGCCCGACAAGCCAGGCATTACAGTCATACAGCAGTGTTCACATGTATTAGAACACCCCATTGCTTCTGTAGTTCAGCAGTGTGCACATGTATTAGAACACCCTATTGCTTCTGTAGTTCAGCAGTGTGCACATGTATTAGAACATCCCATTGCTTCTGCAGTTCAGCAGTGTGCACATGTATTAGAACACCCCATTGCTTCTGTAGTTCAGCTGGGTGCACATGTATTAGAACACCCTATTGCTTCTGTAGTTCAGCAGTGTGCACATGTATTAGAACACCCCATTGCTTCTGTAGTTCAGCAGGGTGCACATGTATTAGAACACCCCATTGCTTCTGTAGTTCAGCAGTGTGTACATGTATTAGAACACCCCATTGCTTCTGTAGTTTGTATTTGTTGTGCGTATGAAATCAAACCACTGGAACTGAAAACCTTGGAAAATTGTCAAAATAGGCAAATTAGTACTTGTCTAATTTAATTGATGACTTTAATAGGCCACACATGCAAGTCATTTAAAAATAGTAAGACAAAAGGAACACATGGCCACAAATGTATGAGACTTTTAAGAAGTTGTTTAAGATGCCTAATTAACGCTCAAAGTGGTCTAACACTTTCACACAGGAGTGCCTATTGTTTCCATGTCATTGACTCCTGACCCAGAATGTAAATTCTCTGAGTGTGTGTGTGTGTGAGTGTGAGTGAATAATTTAGGGAGCCGTTCCCTGTGTTTTCCTTCAGGAGAAAGAGCTGCATGAGCCCAAGGTGAATGCTTGCCGTACTTACTGTACCCCAAGCCCAGTTCAGAATCCTCCCCTCCTTCCCTTCTCCTTCCGTCCTTCTCCCCCTCCCTCCCTCCCTCCCTCCCTCCCTTCTTCCTGAGTGCTATTTCATTAATACTGTTAACCTCAGTGCAGAACGACCCTCCAGGACCGGAGTTAGCCCATGCCTGCAATACAGTGTAGCTATAGGTGCAGTTGCCTTTGCATGTATCCATTTAATGTAATGGAATAGCAATTCAATCTGCATTACTTACTGTATATACGCATCCTGCAGCTAGTGCGTATACTGTGCTTTACCTGCTGACACTCCTCGATAGCGGCAGGGAGGCCAAGACTGAAGCTCCCACAGGCAGGACTGACACTTCTGGACAGGAGGAAGGGGCTGCTGGCTAAGTGTCCGTCGGGCACGCTGTGCAAAAACACCCTGAGACCAGAAACCCTACCCCGCAGCTCGTAATGAGGCCCTTTATTAATTGAAGGTCATTTGAGACTGCTGGCTAACCGCTAAGCGGGCTACCTCTAATTATCCCAGACCCTGGCTGTCATGGTAACTGGACCATTTGCTACTAGGAGGAGAGACTCACAAGAGAGACCGGTACCTTGATAAAGATGTGAAAGGTTTTCGGTCATTCAAAACTGGCCTGCCCCTCCCTTGTTGTTTATTATTATTATTATTATTATTATTATTATTATTATTATTATTATTATTATTATTTATTTCTTAGCAGATGCCCTTATCCAGGGCGACTTACAATTGTTACAAGATATCACATTATTTTTACATATTTTTTTTTTTTGTTGGGTTGGGTGCCTCATTGCAGTACACCGATCACCTACCTTGCAGTATTCAGAGCTTGTTTTGGTGTGAGCAGGGTTCCTGTCATATCAGGTTATCAGTCATTATTATTAAAGTTGTTAGTGCACAGCACTTAGGCTTCCAGCTGTGTTCCTGGCTGCAGTTACATCATCAATCACTATTTTTGGCCAGCTTCTTTTATTATTATTATTATTATTATTATTATTATTATTATTATTATTATTATTATTTTTTTATTTTTTTTTATTTTTTGTTGCAATTAATTATTTATGTGTTTATTTATATTACACAGCAGGTTACTCAACTGAGCGCTCTTAATTTTAAAAAAATGATGCAAACCAAGATAAAAAGCAGGTTCTGAGCAAGCCCAAAATCTGAAGTAGATTTCAGTGTAGTTCTGTGTCTCGGCGTGCTAGTGTTCACAGGGGCTGCTCACCGCAGACGAGACAACAGCACAGTTTGACCTCTCAGCTGAAATAAAAGCATGTCTCCAGACAAGATAAGGGTTCCAGTTAGTCCTTGATTTACATCTTTGCTCTGAACCAGAGGCTCCATTAAATTCTCAAAAATATTCCGTCTCTACTTAACGTGGAACTGGCAGAGAGCAGTGTGGAGTAGTGGTTAGGGCTCTGGACTCTTGACCGGAGGGTTGTGGGTTCAATCCCTGGTGGGGGGACACTGCTGTTGTACCCTTGAGCAAGGTACTTTACCTAGATTGCTCCAGTAAAAACCCAACTGTATAAATGGGTAATTGTATGTGAAATAATGTATAATTTGATATCTTGTAACAATTGTAAGTCGCCCTGGATAAGGGCGTCTGCTAAGAAATAAATAATAATAATAATGAATGATGATTTCTCACTGTAACATTCAGAACCAACTCTGGCCCCCCGAAACAAGCCTTGGGTGAAACGTAAATAAGCTTGGCTTAAAATAATAAAATAAATATATATAAATACTAATACAAAAACACGCTGGCCTCAGATCCCACCTGATCCAGTCTGACAATCATTTATTTATTACAGTATAATCATATTGGCCAATTTTCTTACATCTTCAAGTGGGGATGGCTTGAAGATCAATCTCTGTTTTTAAGTTTTTAATAAGCATCTAAATGAGGGTTAAACCAAAACTGACACAGTGCTTTCATCTTTATTAAATGCAAGCCCTAAAAAACACCAAGGGGGTTCAAGCTGGCTTCAAGCCTGCATCAGCAGATCGTTTAGAAAGACGTCACTCTGTAATCTAATTGGTGCTGCCATAGCTGCAGTACATTAATAATTATTTTCTAGAAAGCTAATGGATGTAAACAGAAGGTTTTATGGTCTCTGAGTTGTTGGGAGTCCCATTATAATTGCATGTAATAAAATGCAGAAGGACTACAGATATCAATAATATACTAAATTAACAGCTTACTGTTGGTATTTCTGGCTTATTTAGAGGTTTAAGAGCCATAACACCTTCAAGGAGCTTGCCAGCACTGCCAGGGAATGATCCACCAGTCCTAGGCTTGGTGAGCACATTCGCATAGCAAATTCCCATGTGCAGTTCATCAAAATCAGACAGGGGCGTCCCAAACAAATTCCCGTGTGCAGTTCATCAAAATCAAACACGGGATTCCCAAGCTTTCAGTTTCTCAGCTGGTAGATACTATCCCAAAAGTTTTCTTAACAATCAAGCATGCTTAACAGAAAATATATCTTTTACTTTATTATTATTATTTATTTCTTAGCAGACACCCTTATCCAGGGCGACTTACAATTGTTACAAGATATCACATTATTTTTACATACAATTACCCATTTATACAGTTGGGTTTTTACTGGAGCAATCTAGGTAAAGTACCTTGCTCAGGGGTACAGCAGCAGTGTCCCCCACTGGGGATTGAACCCACAACCGTCCGGTCAAGAGTCCAGAGCCCTAACCACTACTCCACACTGCTGCCCTATTTACTTATTAGTACAAAGAGCTTGAAGGCAATAAGTTCCAAAGTTGTTTCAGATAAACATTTCCAGTTCTCTGTCCGTGTAACAGACATCCCTGAGCAGTAGGGTTGAGGTCTGCTGAGCCGCTGTTTGCATAGTATGTTTAGTTATGTGCTCAACAAAACATGAAAGACAGAATCCAGAGATTAATATCAGCACTGTTGTTTGCATGCTCCCACAGTGTTTGCAGCAGCAGCCATTTGATAATTAATTTCACCATAAATCACTTGTCAGAGACTGGCCCAGGGAACGATATCTCGTCTGATACACAGCACCTAATTTAACGGAAATCTTTCTTTGGTCTTAGAAATACAGTAATGCAGTAATGCAGTAATGCAGTAATGCAGGAATGCAGGAATACATTAATGCAGTAATGCAGGAATGCAGGAATGCAGTAATACATGAATGCAGTAATACAGTACCACAGTACTGCAGTAATACAGCAATATAATAGTACAGTAATGCAGTAATACAGTACTAGTACTACAGTAATACGAGCCACATTAATAAACTGGTTAAAACATCAGGCATTACAAGGGTTCAAAACATGAGACAAAACTTTATCTAATAGAGACTAAACAGAAAATACACCATGGCAGTCTGGGATCCAACAGCATACTCAGCATTACGACAGAATAAATACATGAAATACATAAGTACATAAAAACACACACATCATAAACCTTTTGGCTAAATAATTCATTATCTACAAGAAAGGCTCCCCCGCTTTCAACACTGATAATTACAATGCTTTTCCTAACTGCAGGACACTATTTCTGAGCCTTTTGCTTGTTGTTTCCTACTTTAAAAGAAAGACAGGGAATGGGACCTTCTTAGTGGGAGCGTACAAGCTTAATATAGAGCTTGAATTGCAGCCTGCATCAGTCGTAAGGAGCCGAAGGAATAGTAGATCTTTAATTGTATTAAATAGAAGCCTGTAGGACCTCGAGGCTCTAATGAGAGGGTTTACGATGTTACGTCAGAAGGTAATTGGTAATGTTCAAGTGGACGCAGACTGTTAAAGAGACTATATGTTCTTTGTGTGGACTGAGATAGATTGGCATGGCAACAGCTTTGATTGCAATGCATTCTGCTAAGTTTTCTGGTTTTCTCCCCATTACCCTCTGTAGTCACAGCATCAGAACCGTCTTTGCAGGATTTACTTATTAGTTTTACAATTAAATAAAAATAACCAACATTAAATTCAGCATATTAAAAAACAACGTCCTTGTGTCCAAAACCAACCTCCCCTCCCCAGACATCACCCTGCCCCCAACCTCCCATAACCCATCACTGCCAGCCAACCCCACCAAGCTGGTCCTTTCTTGTGTAACATTGACCTTTCCCCTGGGGCAATCACCCCTAAAAGCCAATAGGTATCTAGCGCACCAGGCCCTCATCCCACATGCAGAAGTGCATGGCTCTCCAATAGCGTGCTCATGCCCTATCACAGGTTAAACACGCCTTAGACTAAAAAGAAGAATTTTGAAAAATGAACCCAAGTCCAATACTAGTAATTCAGAACATAGGCAAATCAACCACAGCTTGGCAACTTCAAGTCTAGTCTTCCCTTATAATAGTATAGCAATGTGTAACAAAGCATAGTAAAGCAGAGGTAAGCATTGTAAAGTATAGCATGTTATGGTAAAGCATATTAATTAATCAAGATATACTATGGTAAATGCATAGCATAAACATCTTTTTTTGTCACAAATGGGTACAGTTGAATGCAAGATATATACCAGTACCCTGTTTTAATAGAAAGTAATAAAAAGTGGCTTCAAGTGGTCTACTGATAACAAAACAAACACATGAATAAAACAGTTCAAGCAAGTAACAATCAATAAACAACAACAGGTCCCTTTAGTTCTAAATGCATTATGCATGAGCCCATTTTTTGTTCAAAGGATCTGTTATTATATATATATATATATATATATATATATATATATATATATATATATATATATATATATATATATATATATATACAGTATATATACATACACTGTATATATAATTGAAGCTTACCACTGTGTAAATTAATGTAATAAAAAAGAATGCCACTTAATCTTGTCCTACAGTCTTGAAGATATAATCGGATTTGAATTAGGATCTGAGAGCATTAAACCGCTGTGTTGACTGTCTCATTTAATTTAAGGGCCATGTCATCAATGACTTATGTTTGGTGGCCGGCTGTTTAATCGTGCTTTACTTATTTGTGCAACAGGCAAGGTTGTGGCAACAAATGCTGTACACAAACTCTTTGCCCCACCAAACCTAAACTACATAATTACCTACTTACTGAATTGTGCTCGGCTGTGCTTCTGGGATGAGTCCAGGGCGCTGTTATCCCTTGCTGATACAGGGTTACCTTGAATGACTCTGAGTGAGAGCGAGCAGTCAGTCTGTCCTGAAGTGACAGCGCAGAGAGCAGGCGCAGGGCCCTGAGAGGCAGACATGCACAGGAGGACTCGAGCAGCAAGCCCCCACGCTGCTGCATTAGCACAAGGTATCTGTATGCTGAATGTAAGCAGGTATTCCCTCAACCCGAGTCTGCAGACAGAGGGTCACGGCAGCTGCAGCCCTGTGTGCCGTGTTTACAGGACTGCTCCCTAATTTCCTTGAAAGTATTTTCAATGGGGGCGCGCAGCAAGGCAGGGTTCATTTCAGAGGCACACGTCTCTAAGGGATATGGGGCAGCACATTAGGCCGTTAATACCCATGTAGTTGCATTGTAATAACCATTGTAATTACAACTGTTTCCTGCTCCAACATGATTATACCACCACTAGTTACCATGCAATACCAGAAACCATTGGTAGTTACCCAGTTAATACCATGTTATGTATGCCCCTTCATCCAAACTCACTTATTATTGATTAAAGATCAATGACCAGAACAGCTACTAGTAGACCAACAAACTGTTCTTCAATGAGGTATAGATGCATTTTATAATTGCGATGAATACATGCTTTACCTTAGAGGTCTGTGTTATACCATGATTTCACTGTGCTTAGATGCCATTTTCTATTTCTTCCATTCTATACTATTTCTATAGTATATATACTTTACTGGGATAAAACCAGTGACTTCCCAACTCAAATAATACATCACAAGGATAAACCAGTAAGCAGGACTGTGCTATTGGGGTCTCTGTTTTTTGAGGTTTTTTTTATACACTGCAGCTTTTCTGAACATAACCAACCAAGACAAGGGTTGAACCCAAAAAGCAATGTCAAAGGAAAGTAAAGAAAACAGGAGGCCATTGTTGTGACACGCACCAGCAGCGCTTGGCACGGAGAGCACTCCGTGAAATGTTCTCTCAGGCAACCTGCACCTAACTTGTATTTTCTACTACAGCTGAATTATTTAAAGTATACAGCAGAGAGTATCTGTGCAGAGTGTTGCTGAATATATTTCTATTTTGAGAAGATCTTGTGGTACCGGCTGATCATCCGTAACAAAGAAGAAACCTAGTTATGAAACTAGACACAGGTTAGAGTTGTGTTTTTAATACCACAGTGTATCCTATGATTAAATGTTCTGGATGAACTAAACTGCGGGATCACAAGATCCACTTGGCACAGGAAGAAACCAGTGCTGTCTGTACATTACATCAAGCAGCAGAAGGAGAAACCAAGCTGTAGTCTGAGCTTGTCCCTCTTAAAATAACTAAACAAAGTTACTCCTATGAAACACTTGTGTCTGTTTTTTATTAAATAATGTTAAATGCATACCCGCTCTATACAAGCTGTTGAGCTTGTCTTGAGAGTTGTAAGACATTCATTTCCTCCGAAATAACTTCATAAACAAGAAACAGCACAAATGTAATCGATTCGATCTGACATAACTTATTTTGTAGTTATCAAAACTGCAGGGCCAGAAAGCAAAGTTGCAAGCGTGCCGATTAAGTTAGGAAGAGCCTTTATTTTCACAACCATGTTTGGACACGATAGTTTGCTGCCCCACCATCACCATACAAGAAAACAAAACCAAATGCACATGTTATTGTGTTAGTGACAGTGACATGTAGAACATCTTCGGGCTTCCGAGTTCAAAACATAGAACATATATTGACAGAGCCAGCGATGGAATTCTTGAGTTATTATTTGACAGGGCAATTGTGAGGTGTGGCAGCTTAAGCAAGCTTAAGTGTCTATTATAATACAATATGTTGTATGTTTTGTTGCAGTGCAAACCCCCTAAGAGATTAAAGACCAGGATTAAAGAATATGATATTCTTACTTCGCGTGACTTTTTCCCTGAAAGCACCGGCCTGGCATATAACTTGATCATGTTTATCTCTGTGTGTTGCTTTAACTAAATGTGACTGCTGCTTTTCTTTAATTACAACTTCAAGTGTAATGAGCTGTGTCAGATTTCAGACTGCATGCACAGAACAAGGCAGGCGCCTGATGTGTCCTGACTGCAACAGCCATGCTCTAAAAGCAAAAGATCAGAAGCACTGACATGCCCTTTACTGAAACTTTGTGAAGCTTGATGCACTCGATAACAGGGGCCAGCACCACAGGGGGCCTCAGGGCCCCCCCCCCCCCCCCCCCAGTTCAGATCTCAGGTTGAGATAAAAAAAATATATGACAAATCATAAATAAAAGTAAAGTTAAAACACTATGATATGCGTTATTTCTGGAAAATTTACAAGGTTGCATATTTGCACATTTTGAAGGCAGAATCATATTGCGGCGCCAATTATTTGACTCGTGTGACCTTTCATAACATGCCCCCCCACCCCAAAACAACTTGGTGCCCCCCGCCCCCCACGCACACTCTGCCGCAGGGCCTGGTTCTCTCTACACAAGCTGGGAGGGATTTCTGGATTTTCTGCCAAAAGTCAATGACTTTTGATAGCTTTACTGAAGATGCCAAGGACAACTTGTGATGACTGTCTTTCTGAGTAATTTGCGAAAAAAAACTAACAAAAACAACACACACATAAAACACACACACACACACACACACACACACACTGCATGCATAAAAACTGAAAGATTAGAAGAGAAGAATCCCTTGTTAGAATCCACATGTCATCTTCCTTTGGTGTGATTACAGGGAAGCCTTTGTTCTTATACGCAGGCCCTGTTTACAGTTAGGACATTTCTCGTCCAGCCATAAGGGGTTGTTCACAATTTGACAATTAGGCGACAGGACAAGTTCCTCTCTGGCTTGCTGGGTCTGGTGCACTGCACAAGAAACTTTAGAGTTTGTTTTCTTCTCTGTTTCCAGTATAACGAGGGGGCAATTTTTGGAACAGATCTCATTGCTTACTAATTTATTGACACCAGCTTTTGTGGCAGCAAACTCATTCAAGCTCGGACTCGATTATAATGAAAGAGAAGTAGAGCTATCTAGTTCCAGGCTTGTAAATTAAGCAGTTTTACAACCGAAATAAGAAAAAAAGCCCCCTTCTCTGGATTTGAGTGCCCACGGGTGACTGTCTGCATCGGCATCCCGCTAATCCAGCCCTCCTTTCTTCTTGGCAAAATCAGCTGCTATACATATTGGTAAAAATCCACAGGAACCTGTGAGGAATAATACTAAGCACTTACTCCTTATGGATTAATTATTTTATCATCCTCCCCTCTCCTTCAACAGAACAGAGCAGCGCAGGCACCTGCTGCAAGGCAGCCCTTACAAAGAGCCTCCAGCAAAATGAGATGAGAAGATCTGCAACCATCTTCCGATGAGCCCAGCAGCTTTCATCATGCACTGGACTATGGCAAGATTCTCCAGTCTTACACCCAAGTCTCTCTGATTCCCGCATTTGATGTGGTTGGTTCTTTAAAGAAGTATGTTTTGTTTTGCAGAGTTTAGCTGGACTGATGACCCCAGAGACCGAAGTCCTCCAATGCGCCGGTGCAGCATGGCTGTCCGACACTGTCCAACCCAGGTCCCTCAGCCTTGGCACCACGGTCCATGATCCATGAGCTAATTTGTCACAGTCTCCCATTTCAACAAAAAGACTGCTGACCATGGCTAGAAACGAACCAGCAAACAAAGACGTCATATTCCCATTTCCATCCTGAAAGGCCATCTAGCCGTTTAGCAAAGTTCCAAAAACTGACATAGTGCATGCCTGGTGGATTAGGTACAGGAGTGTGAAAATATGTTAGTTGATGATTTTAATAGGCCACACATGCAATTCATTAAAAATAGTAAGACAAAAGGAACACATTGCCACAAATGATAAAATGCAGGAGACTTTTAAAAAGTTGTTTAAGATGCCTAATTAAAGCTCAAAGTGGTCTAACATTTCCACGTGCATGCCTATTGTTTCTATATCACTGATTACTGACTGAAAATTGAAATTCTCACACAGGTAGGTATATCAAGCAAGGATGTATATAAACGATATAAATGGTGCTCTCAGGGGTTCTAATACATTTGCACACAACTGTAAAACAACAAAAAATGCATGTTCTCAGTTTATAAAAATAATATATTTTCTCACAGTATGCAACAGATTCAGGGATTTAGAAATTGTTGTTACCAAAGGATCTCATTAATTACAATTTAACATTTAAAAAAAATGCATTTAATGAAATGTTTCTGACTCCATCTCTCATGCCCTACCCATGCAAGGAAAGTCAAGGTCATTCAGCTAGCTCCCCATGGCTCCCAGTCCTTACCTCTCAGCACTGGCTCTCATTATTGTGTTAATATAAAAACACTGGGCTGCACGTAATGATCAGGTTACAGGGCTGACAGCGCTCCTATCACAGTGTGTGTAACGAACAATTACTGGGAAGCGAGAACAATTCAAGCATGACATGTTATCACCACCTTTAATGTGGTTAATGTTACCTAGTACTATAGCAAAAAGAGGATACTAATGACCCCTTATTAATAAAGAACGTCTCCTGAAAATCATCACAGGCAAAGGGGGGGTCCTGGCTTGCTGTGATGACTGGGATTCAGACAGCCCAACACAAATAACAAAAGAGTTGAAATAAAGCAACACAAGCTGACTAGACAAAGCTAGTGAGTGTGCTGGGTCTTGTTAAGCTCACCACTGCTGGAGTCTTGATCTCTGGGGCAGGAAGTACTGAAAGGTTGGGTTTAAAACGTCACATTCTTTGTGTGTGGGGGAATGTTACAAGAGTTTGAGTTGCAACTTAAACTGATCCGAAGATCGGAGACTGAACTAAATACAAAACCGCTTCAGAAAACGCTGCAAGCGTACTATCATTCTTTTTATTTAAATGATCGAAGTAGAGGCAGATCGTAAAACTGCTGTTCCTTTGACTCTGGTTGAATCCTGCCTGTGATTCATTGACTCCCTTGTTATCATCACTAAAGACTAAAGTCACAAAGACAGTGGAATGCGCTCCACAACAGAGCAGACAATTAACTCCTATTTGTAAAAGATATAACAGAAAAATGTACAAAACTGAGACAATTACAGTGCTTAGATATTTGATATTAGTTGTGTAAAGTCAATACATGTTTTTCTTCTTAAAAAAAGGAATTAAATACCGATGTAAAATAAAAAATACAAATAAAAAAGCTCTCCAAATGGTTTATTAAAAATAGCTTGGATTACTGAAGATCTCCTCTACTCGACCTTCAAAGACTGGCCGCATCCTCTCAGCTCACTAGGAGCCTTTTCAAGTTTGTTTGAACTGAGCTCTTCAAGGGAACAGAGCAGCGTCAAGCACACACACAACTCTGCTTTGCCTGGACTCGCCATTCAATTAATATAATCCACAGTGACCAGACGAGGGTTCAAAGATTCAGATGCCACAGAGGTTCAGAAAAAATGAAAAGTGTTTCCAAGATGTATTCCTGCTTTGAGCTCTGGGGTTTCTGTGCCTTGAGGAGCACAGAGAGAAAGCACAGACACGGGCAGATTACACTGCTCCAGAGGAAACTACCCTGATCCACTCAATGAAACTCTTACCTGAAAGTTATTACCTACCCAGTCAATGAAATGAGATATAAACATTTCTATATGGTTTTGCACATGGAGGGGCCCCATTAGTGTTGTATGGCTAATGATGTGAGAAAAACATTTCTATACAGGTTTACACGTGGAGGGGCCCAGTTAGTGTTGTATGGCTCAAACAATGCTATACTGTTTGATGTGAGAACAGCTCTTCCTAGTTCTTTCCACTCAAAAACATACTGAAAAAGAATAATGAAACGTACATGACAGAATTCATACACAATCTCAGGTTCCTTTGCCAAATGCAAATAAAATCATTTTAACTGAACAAAACTAGCAAGAAACTAGTATAATAAATGGAAAGCTCCTTCCTGAAACTAATGCATCTTTAATGGATAATAAAAGCTAGTTGATTCATGTTTGTTCTCTACCGTTACGATATTTAATTGTTCTTGCTTCAAAGCGTACTGCACATACCGTCTATACCTCCAAAAAGGGCGACAATCTGCGGGCGCACAAATGAAGGTGTCTCATGCTCTGCAGAGTGAAACTGGCATGCTGCTCGTCTATTCCTGCCTGGCTTGTAATGTTATCTTTCCGTGGCAGTTTTCCAGGACTCTGTGCAGTTGACACAGAACACTCATTTCCAGAAGGAGGGGGGTGGCGTGGGGGAGTTGGAGAAGTGTCAATAATGACATCATCGGGAAGATCAGGGCACATGAGAGCTGTCAGAGAGATGGAACGCAGTTAGCCCACCGATTATTCTATCAATTAGTCTAATCGAGCAATCCATCTGACGCTGTCATATACTTCTCATTTAGTACAGTAACCTATATTCAAAAAGATTATCCTGGACCCATATTTTAATATGATTGCTGATTGTTTAAGGGAAAAGGGGACAGGGACATTTGATGGGAAAAGGGGACAGTCCTGGTCAATTTCAAAGGGTACCATTCTGCGAGACTGCCGTTTGCTTTAAGAGAGTTTGCATTTATTACCAGAGTGAAAGAGAAAGAGGAAGGAATGGATAAGCTGCAGCATCACCAAGACTGGGCCGTGCAAATCCCCTGGCCTTTACCATAGAAACGAACAGCAGCAGCAGCCAGCAAACTCCAGGCTACTGTAACTGTTAACTCTGGAATAAAAAGATCATTTACAAAGGAGGCAAGAAGGGATCAGCTACACACTGCATGTAAAAGTGATCACTGTAAATGTGTGCTTTCCAAACACAGCCTCCCTTTCTGTTCTAACACGCTGAGGCAGCCTGCTCCCATTGTCTACCCCGCGCTGGCTGTTTGCTCTGGCTGACAGCAGTGCCGCTTGCCAGTCGCTGGGCAGGCTGTTTGTTGGAGGTGGTTGTTTGCGGTGCTGGGTTAGGTCTGTTTTTTTGCACAGATGGGCCGGGAGCTGACACCACCTGGTGGGGTGCTCTGTCCTGTTTGTTAGACAGGCCATTTCTATTGGTTAAATATTGGCCCAGTGTAAATGAACTGTCACCTGCAGGACTGGAGATCTGAAAGTGGTGCTGATAGGCTACTGTAAGAGGTGCAATGACAAGGTGTGTTCTCCCCACTATGTGTCTGTGTGTGTGGCCATGATAACGTCAATGTGTCAAGGAGACAAGGTTGCTTATGCTTTTTGCTTTTCTTTTAAATGTAAGATTAGCATAGCATGGCGCCGTGCTTCAACTACAAATTACAAAAAGACAACCTCTGCATTCTGCAAAAATAAAGTCTGTATCTTTCTGAAGACCAACCGTGCTCAGATCAGTAATCAGTAGCCATGTTCCACTCCACAATAAAGAGATGCTGTGCTACTATCACCGCATTGCAGACCTGCCTGTCAACATGTAGAACCACCGACGTTTTTTTTAAATCTCGGACAAAGATGCTTTTGTGTGAATGTGCAATGGATGCACGCCTCTTTACATGTTTAGTATAATGTATAGAGCATGCTATGGTGTTTTTTTAGGGTAGAATACAAGAGTGCTGCTTGGTACATATGGGGTGCGCATTATATTCAGAAGATCACAAGAACGTCACATGTTGTTTCTCTAGACTGCTCTGTGCTACGGTATCCAGGCCAGGTTCAGCTGAACGATCGCTGCTTTAGACTAAGTGTTTCCAGAATGAGTCCCACATTATGTGTGTTTGTCTGTGTCTTTTCAGTACTTTTCCTTACTTCTGAATGATGCTACAAAGACTATCCATCAGCAGATTATTCTATAAGCTGCCAGGTTTAATAAGAGGAGTGACTAATAATCAATGAGGTCTCACTGTTTGATTGATAGACATGCTTTCAGTGCTGTGGTGTGCAGTGCTGACGCAGCAGACAGGACCTCCTGAGCCTTGCAGGATCTCTCCTGAGATCACTGGTCATTCAGGGATGATGACCCTTTATACAAAAAAAAAGCAATATTACAGATCCACACCGTTAGGTTCTCATTCCCTATGCAGTAGAACAATATAACAACAAGGACGTACAAAACTGGAATACTAGAAGCACGTCAACTATATGCACACTGAGATGTGTTTACGCTTAAACACAAGTTTAAATTCAGTATACCCCAATAAAGGCGAAGCAGTTTGTAGTGAAGTCATAGTGAAACAAAGGTAAAGCAAGGTAAAATCAACCCCCACCCACCACCCCCACCTCCATTCGTGTCTTGTGTCCTGAAACACTGCAGCTCTTTCATGGTCTCTTGCAGATTGCAGTTTATCAGCAATACGCTTGTACTGGCAGCTGTCTGGATTGCTTACCCTCTGGTAAATTGATGTGATTGGTTTGGTTCAAATATTTGTTTAACATATGCAGGAGTTTTCAAGCCAAGTGTGACGGTAATGCAAGACAGGGAAAGTGCAGGCTGGTTTGACAAGAAAAGAAAAGTTAACAGAGAGGGAAAAGTAAAACATTTCTTTGACGCATTCTTTGAAAAGCTGGGAAAAACTTCTAATGGTAACTTCCAGGACCAGCCTTGATTGTACCTTCTGTACTGAAGGCTTCTTTAAACTTCTCCAATTGTGGAAGCTTTAACAACACTTATTAATAAAAGCTTCAGGTTATAAGAGCTTGTGTAGAACAATCAATACTGTTACTTGGGTATAGTTTGCGTTGCTTAATAACAGAACTACAAAGTCAAACCTCAAACAAACTGAGTTGGTTCTGGAAAGACAACTTCAATAAGATACAGAGATTGAGATTGAGGACTGCTGGGAAGGAAAAACAAAAACAGACCAACTCTGCTTGATGAGAACTTTAGAGGATTGCTGGCAAAAGGGATTTGAAAGTCCTTACTACTCTGCTAATACTAACCGTGACCCTAACCCCAACATTATTATTATCATTATTATTTATTTATTAGCCGACGCCCTTATCCAGGGCGACTTATAATTGTTACAAGATATCACATTATTTTTACATACAATTCCCCATTTATACAGTTGGGTTTTTACTGAAGCAATCTAGGTAAAGTACCTTGCTCAAGGGTACAACAGCAGTGTCCCCCACCTGGGATTGAACCCACGACCCTCCGGTCAAGAGTCCAAAGCCCTAACCACTACTCCACACTGCTGCCTTAACCCTAACCCTATAATACTAACCATAACCCTAACCCTAACATTAACCCTAACCCTATAATACTAACCCTAACCCTAACATTAACCCTAACCCTATAATACTAACCCTAACCCTAACCCTAAATCCCTACTAGACATTTAGCACATTGCACTGGAAAAATGTAAAGCCTTTTTTTTCTTGCTCATCAGAATAATTAGAAATATTCTTGCCCAATAAACGAGCACAGTTTTTCATTTCGGGAAAGGTTGCATGTAAGTGAAACAATTAGAGGAATAAATGTATAAATGGAACTATACAGGCTTTATTCACAATTATTCATGAATTCCTCCCCCAGAAGTTCACAGTCCTTTAAAGGGCATTCCCCGCAGTTAACAGTTATCCAGCACATTGAGCTTGACTGCAGAGGTCTTGTCATCTAAAAATGTTACTTTGTTCCATTTGAATAATAACTCCTAGCTTCTATGCAATATGTTATCTCTATCACATGTGAGCAGATACGAAGATGTCCTTATCAGACAGACTTCACTTTCATAAATGATTGGAAACATCTGCTTTTGAGAGACGTACAGTACTTTCGCTCTCTAGGCTTTGCCTTTGACAAACAGCTAATTGTGCATTTCACCCGGGCATCAGAAAACAAAAACAAAAACAAAAAACACAGAATGTAGAAAACACTTGACTTAAAAATGACAAAATGTGAACGGCCTAATGAACATGTCACAGTGCAAGCAAACACTGAAAATGTGATTCAGTAATTACAGTAATACCCAATAAAATACAAAATGTAATTGAGGGACAAGAGTGAGCCCCACCTCCTCCTGCTCGCATCAGGCTCTATTGTGACGAATCAGAAAACTGAAGCTAAAAATTCAAGTCATTAAAATAGTAATCCTATTTGAAAAAACATGAAAAGAAAGAAAAAAAAAACAGAAATGCTGCCTGCAAGTGACAACCCCAGGAGTCAAGAGATCTCGCTAAAGCCAACTGATAGCTTAACACCAATTACTTCAGAGCCGTATCACATATATTACAGCCCCTGCATCAGCTCAACCTATTACTTCTAACCACACAGATAATTCCCCTGAATAATGAGCAAGCTGTGCTTTCAGGCTTTTGCTCATTGACAGACTCTATCGGATTCCTTTTACAACTCGTTCTGGTCTTTCAGTGCCTTCCCACTCAAAGACCGAACGATAGGAGACAGCTTGGCGATTCTGTGAGGCGGGATCATGACATTGCACTGCTCATATGAACCAGAGATCAGGCTCATCATGTGTCAATTGGCAGCGACTGCAAACAGAATTCGAAATGGGTGGCAATCAAGGCATCAAAACAGACAAGAACTGCCGCTGTGGTACGTAAGGTTAAAAACAAAATCTAAATACAGTACAGTATATTACAATATCACAGTCATTGAAGTATCTACTATTATTATTATTATTATTATTATTATTATTATTATTATTATTATTATTATTATTATTATTATTAATAAGTCTCTTCTTAAAAGCAAATGAAATTCTCTTCCTCATACTACTACTACTAGCTAGTGTATATCTGAAGCCTTGGCAGGCTATAGACAGACAGAACGACATGCTAAGGGCATTCCTTGTAGACCTCTTTAACTCTGATAGCAGCAGCTTTGCCCCCTGTTATAAACCAGGCTGTGTCTGTGCTGAACCCCAGACCTCAGGCTCCACTGCTGCCCGTCTCCAATGCACTGTGGATAACCACTCCCCGGCAAGTCACTGACAGGATTCCTCCTCACAGAGAGGATCCTTGTGACAGCCTTCTGTTTTTCATGCTTGTTCTCCTGATGTGAATGCCAGGGCTGTGTTTTCTGGATTAGCGGCTCCTGTGTGTGTTGAGACTGTTAATTACCCTTCCCATTGTGCATTCCTGTCCCCTTCTTCAGCGTGCATCTCTTTGAACCAAGAAGGTCTTTCTGTACTTACAGCAATAATGTGTCATCAATTCATTACCTTTTATTATTAGCTTTAGCAACACGATCACTGGTCCTGATATTTGTTGTGCTTTTTGTTCTTTGTTTTTTTTTTCTCCTCACTTTACTTCATTCATGTGCTGATCAGACCGTCTCACTCTGGCTTACCCGCAGCACCGTTTATACTTTCTACATTTATACTGGAGCCAATGCAGACAGCTGAAGGACCTTCGTGATTTAGTGTTTCTCTTTTATCTGCCCTGCATGGGGCCAGGTTCTCAATGAGGTTCTCAAAGGTACTGCACATCAGCATGGGCACCAATTTCAATTGTACAAACATGAACTTGATCAAATTAATATAGGAGATGCTTTTTCTGGTTTTAGGTAACTTTATTTCTAAAAACAATATTATATATATATATATATATATATATATATATATATATATATATATATATATATATATATATATATTATATAATCGCCTTGAGGGATGATGAACAAAATCTGACATATAACCATATGCGCTGAGATAGGAAAACCCAGCACCTTTGGCTACTCAGCTGTACTGTCACAGCAGCAGCTCTCTGTAAGGGTCGCACTTTTTCAGAAGGGCTGCAATATTTTTTAATAAGCGACACTCTTGGTTTACAGTACAGGTTTTATCGCTGATGTGTGGAATGCATGCTAGCCAGCCTCACTGAAGTGAAGAGAGGAGATTGGATCACTCCGGCCTCTGCACTGCCACTTGTCAATTGAGATGCTAAACACAGGGATAAAAGACTCTGTATGAGATAATAAAACAGAGCAGAGTAAATTAACACAGCCAAAAATAGCCATATAAAGAGCCAAGGCTGAAAGGATGATGTCATTGCATTTGCATGGGCTGTTTTTCTTAAAGTTGAATTAGCCTTTTTTTTTTTTGGGTCGGGGCAAACGCTATGGCATTAGCCTTTTTTGGGGAGGGGGGGGGGGGGGGGTGCAGGGCAAACGCTATGGTTCAGATTGTGACAGGCACACTCAAACCAGAGAGAGAAAAAAAAGTCAAGTATAACCCCAAAAGACCTTCACTTTAATGCAATGTTTTACCAACAGTCAGTTTCTCAAGTTGGTAAAATAAATGAAAAATGAATGTCCCGGAGCATGTGTTAAATATGCAAAGCAGAGAGCAAGGGTTTGATGTGAGAAGGGGAGTCACAAATCTAAAAAGCTGTTTTACAACAACGTCTCACCCAAAAGACGGAGCACAAGGAGGTTAAGTGACTTGCTCAAGGTCACACAATGAGTCAGTGGCTGAGCTGAGATTTGAACCAGGGACCTCCTGGTTACAAGCCCATTTCTTTAACCACTGGACCACACCCCCTCCTATGTATTACCTGAAGAATTCTCTAAAGAATGCAGTGGCACTGTACAGTACAAATCAGTAAACCGATCTTGGATTGACCCCTGTAACTTCTACCATATTGCCTTCCAACCTCATCTCTTTTGCTGCATGCAGCGACCGGAGCAGATTGTGGTGTTTGCAAGCACGCGCTAGCATTGCTAGCTCACTTTTTTCATGTTAACAACATATTGGCAGGACAAATAAACGTTAGTAATATGCGGGCAATCCCCAGATGACAAAATCAGTCAAATACAACTTTCAAAACGAGAAATAAAGCCTCAGACACCACCAAGCCCCTACAGACGAGGAGTGAATAAAAATACTCAGAGCTCTATACAGAACCGACCCTTATAGCAGCATGCCAAATGTGCAGTCTATTGACAGCAATGATTAATTAAAGTGGCTGGAGATGATTAATTAGAGTGGAGATGCGACAATGACTCGAGAATGGGTGTAGTTAAGTGACAGAGTGACTGTCTACAGGATAAAACCTACAGTATCCACCACACTGCCAATGCCCACCCAAGCCATCCACTGCACACAGCAGCACCTCTCCAGCACGGCACAGGATATAAATGGCATTGCCTCCGCGAGTCATTAATCTGCTTTCACTAGCACTCCTGCAATTAATAAGTTGGCTCATACAATTAGTCACAGAACTCCTGGGGGAAATGCATTTTTATTTCTTGTGTGGTTAGTCGGCTTGCCTTTGACAGGCCGCAGACTTCAGCTAATGCTCCTTTATGATTGATTGTTTTCTGTGGAGAAAGTACTCAACCAGACCGCAATGGGCAATGTCTGCTACACCACTGCCAATGCTCTGATTCGTTCCTGACTCTGCTGTTTATTCACCTATTCATGATAGCCCCGGGGCAGCCTCGTCTAGTGAGCTCATTTCTAACAGGGTCCGGCTTCTAACCAGTCTTAATAGTTGGGTGGGATCCAGTTCTCGAAGGGGTTGCATTACTTGATCATGCCCAAGGGAGGGAGGAGAAGGGGGCTGGACCAGAATTCAATCCCAGGCTACTCCGTCTCCTAGGCCTTTAGCTCTGTACTAGATCATGCTGCCTAGTCTATAAAACACAGGGTGTACAGTAGATTCACACTACTGCTTTAGAATAACTGCCCAGGCCAATGAAACCAGTGCATTGCATTAGACGAGGTTCAATGTGATTTCTGGACTGCCACAATGGACCACAGGGACGACTATCGGATTTCTAACTGCTCAGTTCATTCCATGCTTCGGATAACATTTGTTCCTCCTCCAGCCAGATTTCTTACCAAATGCACTATAAATATATTAATGAGTATCTTAATGCATTTCAATACTATACATTTAATGTACCAATAAATTAGAATATTGTAACGTGCTTATATGCACATACCGATTCAGGAACAGTATATTTAATGTAACAATTTTCAATTTTTTGGAAATGTGCTTATTATGAAAAAGACAAAGTTTGCATAACTTTGGGGTTGCTCCGGTTTACTCCACAGCTACAGAGTGGTGGAGTGAATTTCCAGCCCCCTGGTGTGTACAGTAGACACATCCTTATAGACTCGCCTATAAGGTGCTGTGTTTATACGATATCCGTCTGCCTGTATCCTTGCTTGACATCCGACCCCCTTCCAGAGCAGCATTACTGCCCTCTCAGCATGACATCACCTCCAGATAAACTGACAGCCCTGAGACACCCTGTCTGGAGCTCCACGGCTAACAGGTCCCTTTGTCAGCACAGGCTGGAATGAGCCGCACCGTTAACACTGCCATCAGCTGCCCTGCACCTGGAATCTCGCTGCACAGCAAGAAACCCAACATCCCAGCTAACACGTGGACATGGAAATAGCATAAAGCAGCCTTAGGAACCGTTTCCAGCAGGAAAGACTAGCCTTATTGGAAAGCCCATATAAAGAATCTTCCAACTGGAACAAGGATGACTCTATAAACATTCAATAGCTGCATTAGAAACATTTCTGGGAGTGGGACGGGGTGGGGGGAGGTGGGTGGTTCCTATAATAAGACAGGGGAATGTTTCACATCACTAATTCTCACTCGGACTGATACACATTTGCTTTTTTTTCCCTCTACTGTAAGCCAGAGTAGAGTTTGTGGCCGGGGTCAGCAGCAGTAAATCAAGTGCCGTGTTCCGCGCAGTGATAGCCTACTGGTGACAATCCAGCGGCTCTAATGTTATGACAGGAATAATAAATGCGTGTGCTGTGAATGAACAGGCGTGTAATAGGTGCAAGTTCATCAGAAACGTGAACCACAGTGAACTGTGCTCCAGCGTGCAAGTGAAGGACCACCGTGTGCAGATTACAAGAACAAATGCCAGAACCGTCACATCTTACCCGACAAAATCTATTTCATTTTTCTTTTCTTTTTTTGGTAATTATTTAGCGTTTGGTCCCTCGGTGCTGTCAATAATTGAATCACAAAGATCTATTATCTAAAGAATTCAGTAGTGCAGTAATAGCTCCCTCAGACCCATTTCTGACATAGTTAAAGTCAAGAGATTGATTGAGCACAGGTGCAAAGACACACCTAGGCAGGCAAAGGAAGGAGTTCTTGAAATGCGTTATATTAAAAATAAAATATTAAAGATGCCATGATAAGGATAAGGTTAGCTGCAACCACAGAATATTTAATCAAATTGACAATGAAAACGTATTCCATCCTGGAGTATTGGCAAGAGAAGGCGCCAAGAAACAACATTATAAAATCAATGGCAAAAAGAGACAAAATCATCCAAACAGGACTAAAAACACTTAAAACAATCAGAAAAACAGTAATACAAAATAAAACCAAGAAATAAAACTGAAACAATTCCAACTTACAAGATCCTGGTCATAGTCAGTACTTACAGGATTTGCAGCCCTGGTCAGACGTAAAATAAAAACTCAAACTGACTATATAGCGTGTACTCTTGTGAAGTACTGAACCATCATCAGCTGCTAATAAATACTGCAGGAAACTTACTGAGGTCCCCTGGATATCACTGCCCAGGCAGCCTGTGAGTGGATACTTCTGTGGTTACACAGACAGCACATTCACACATTAAATGATGATTGTGGCCCACTGGGATTCCATCATAAAGTCATTGTATTAACTTGAAGCAACACCAGCAGAGCCATTAGCTGACCAGCACTGGTGACACTATAGATTTGCACAGTGGTGCTGATACAGTAGCACAAAATGGTACCGCGGCACTACTGGCATGTCAACCTATGAAAACACAGCTCCACAGCCATTGAGAAGTAATTTGATCAGATTTGCCCCACAATAATGTTCAAATTTACACTACAACAAAATTAATCATTGTATGTTTACTACGAGTAAAGTCTGTGAATGCAGATTTCAACAGTACACAGCAACACAGGGCTCCTCTTTTCTGTTTCATTCTGTTTTTTTTTTAGCTAAAGTAAACCTAACCCTTGTTCCATTTACCCTAATCTTCACCACTACATATTCTGCTAAAAGCTCTCTCTGTACGCATTAGTCTAAAGATGATTGCTGAGCAAGTAAAAAAAAAAAACTGAAATAAAAACCAGAAGGAACAGCCATCCTTCAGAGAACTTCTTGTGCTGTTGGGAATGACTTTGCTCAGAATAGTTCATCTGCATTTAGTGACTGCTGACATAAACCATGTTCACCCAGGAGACAGAGGGAAAGATACAAATTCCTTGTTTCCGTTCACATGACTAATAACTCCAGTTACTAGAATCCACTTCACACATCACAGGTTTATAAAAAAAACAGCTGTTCCACTATCCACTATCCACTATACATTATAAAAAAGGGTCCTACAATTGTGTCTCTTCATATTTCTCTGCATTTGTTATATATTAAAATCGTTTTCTGTACCTGCGGCACAGTACAGTTCACAGTAAACCATGCCCTATGAATCTTGCCTGAGGACCCTGTACACCCAGCTTCGGCCCTCCCTTCACCCACGCCGAATACAAACCCAATGACACGTCCAGTTTGTAGCCCTAATGCATGCAAGATTCTACGCACAACACTCACAAAAATTACAACTGTAGCATGTAAAGCTACGGTTATGAAGTTAAAAAGTATTATCTGTAAATGTAAAACGGGGATGCAGAGTACACAAGGCAGTATTATTAAAGATGACAATGGCAGATCATCTTTTCTAAACATGTGCAGCTCTCTCACTGACCAAGATGAAGTTCAACAGGCTATGAACTCCTGTTCCAAGCATGTAGGTTACATTGCCAACAGCTCCCTACAGTGGAATTACCTGCACACATCTGTATTTAGTTACCATTGAACCAAATGACCTAATACAGTGGCCACCAGCACTGCTGGAGATGCAATATGATCCAATCCAATACACTTGAAACTATATTATTCCAATGCATGCCAAAGTGCATGGAAAAGTTTTGGAAACTCCTACCTGGGGCAGCCTGCAGCTCTGCCAGCCCTCCAGCCACAGTGAGCGCCTCAATAATTTTGACATGGTGCTCTGGGTTTACGTCAGCACTGAAAACAGGAGAACACAGAAGCTGATGACGTATATGGCTGCAAGCAAAATGAATTCAATACACAACAGTCACTTTAGATAGACGACTAGACCAGCTGGATACATAAACAGTGATGCGGCTTCATTTTAAGGCAGTCTTCCATCTTCTTCCTAATATGCTTCTATGTGTAGTAATAAAATCAAATAGTCTTAAACATGCACAGAGACTTCTCTCAATAAAACTGTAGGGCCGGTTGAATATCACCTGTAAAAGCAGGTTTAATTCATATCATTGCTTTTCTACAAGTCTATCTCTTCATAGCCATTTTCATTTCTTAGTTATTATAATAGTTTTCTGAATATTATACTACTGGAGATGCTATAGAAGAGGAATGGAAATGAGACTCCTATTGCATAGCAGTTTTCACCCATTCAGGGTTTTACTACGCACTGGATTAGTGCCAGCGTATAGGTAACAAGCTCAGGTGTGCGTAAAACCAGAAGTGGATCAAACTGATATGCAATGGGAGTCTCATTGCCACCCCTGCAATACAAGGCCTCCTGCTCTCACCTTGACAGGGACGGCTTGAAGAGGAGCTCGCTGAAGAGCTCCCCCAGTTGCCTGGGCGTCAGGTGTGTTCTGCTGGAGTTCTGGCTCAGCTTGTACCAGTGCCGGGTCAGGTGCTGCAGCACAAGGCGGTTCTGCTGGGGCAGGCTGGGAGACTCCAGGATCCTCTTCAGCTGCTGCCCGCACTCCTCCACACTCTGCATTTCTGAGAGAGGGACACGTGAATAAATAAACACAGTACTGTGCAAAGGTATCAGAACACCAAGATGTGTCATTTATATCCTTTATGTAGCTACCTGCATGGAAATCAATGGGGTCATGGCTTTCATCATAATGTACATGCCTGTATTTTACCATTCTTGCACTGTGCTTTTACTATGCTTTCACATGGTATACTAGGACACTTTTATAATGAAGTGATAATTAAAGGACGAATCGACTGTACGAGGAGACAAAGTCAAGGATGCTGTACAAGCGAGGGCATCTTTTGTCTCTACATACACTATATGCGGTACGCGCCGTGCAGCTTTAGCTATGATAGGACATGAGTTTGGGTATTAAGGTCCAGGGTTTTAATGAAACAAAGTCAGCTATGTGCTGCTTCCGATCCGAGTCTGACTTCGCCCGAACCATCATTCTGCTGGTTGAAAGCTGTGGATCCTTTCTGCGCTTATCTGATCTGCAGCAGGATTTTTGATCGCAGGGTAACAGGATCTGGAATCCTAATGAAAGTGAATGGCACAGAGGTACCACTTGTCACATGTATACTGCCTGTGTTCATACTATAGGGCTGTTATTTTTTCCCCAGGGGATGAGGGTTAGTTACACGAGCTAATGAGCAACTCTACTGTGAAAATTTAAACACACATCAACTGGTTAAAGACCACGTGGGAATAAAAAACAGAAACTTTAGAAAATAAAACAAAGGATGACAGAGTATAGTTTAAAATGTACTTTTAAAAAGAAAAACTGCATTTCTGCTGTGGGGTATGTTCAAATATTGATGAAAGAAATCATTCCCCAGAGCTGCGATACTGAAAACCTACAGTGGTTATTACAAGTGCTATTAAAAGCTGTGGTTAAAAGCCTGTTCTTGACTAAACAACAATCTCCTGTTCATGACAAGCGGGTGTGGGTATAGCACTTCATTACTTTCCTTTCTGTGGTTCAAACCAGCTTTGAATGCATTTAATTGGCTGTGATAAGCTATGTGTTGCACCAGAAAATGGCTGATATCATCTTGTTTCAAATCATGTTGGGACTCCCTCCGGTTCCACATGCTGTCTCTAAAATAATCTGCCACCGGATGCAGCGGTCCTCAGGTGCTTATTTTCAGTAACTGTTTGCATGCTTTTTAATGTCACTTCCACCACATCAGGGGCTGGTTTCTACCAGCGAGCCACATTCCCTCTCTGGGACAGACAGAGACACAACTCAAATCATCTTGCTGGCCAGCTGCTGATGAAAAAAAAAAATGGGAGAGATTTCAAAAGGTACAGTATTAAAGGTTTTCTGGTGTCACGCAAACACACATGAGTTTTTGTTAGTCTAATTGACTGCTCTCATTTCAATAAACACAAACAATGCCAGCTTTGATGAGCGCAAGACTGCATTATTCAGCAAACAGGGTCAGGGAAGAAGAGCATTCTGATTCTGCAGCCAGACTCACAGAAGGAGCCCGTGGTAAACCCATGCTTTGCGATTAATTAACAAGATATTCATTATTTCGTGAGTTTAGTTCAGTTGAGATTTTCTAGATCTCATTTCTTAATTTATTTTGTTTTCGTGTTGCTTTTGAATTTAGTCCTTATGTAAAATGTTGAAAATAATCAGGACAGAATGTAAAAATCTAATCCTTTATCAATGATTAATTAAACAAAGTCCTGCCAATAAACTGCATTGGACTAGCAAAGATTCAGCTACTTCAAAAGGACTTCAAAAGTATTTTTTCTCTCTTTTTTTATTAAGAGATCATTATATTCTGTAAACCTTGAATTTTACAAAGGCTAATGTCTGCATTCTGTTTGTTTTGTCTGTTTGCGGAAAAGTGTATGCTTCCTGGAGCCTGTGTATCTCTAAATGGCATTTTAATGATGCAACCTCAATGTGATGTTTGGCTGGTTTACAGAAGAGTTTGTCAGTTGGGATGAAATATGTGGCCACTATTGAGTGCTTAACTGAAACTGCACATTCAGCACAGAGATTGTACTGTGCAAACCAGCGCAGGCACTGTGAGTTTGGTATGGAAAGCCCCCAAGCAAAATCAGTGCATTGTGGGGATACAGATCTAGGACAACACAGTGTCCTGGTCATTATAATGGTCCAGTTCATATTTATAGCATACAGATCTAGGGCAACACAGTGTCCTGGTCATTATAATGGTCCAGTTCATATTTATAGCATACTGATCTAAGACAACACAGTGTCCTGGTTATTATAATTCCAGTTCATATTTCTAGCATACTGATCTAGGACGACAGTGGCCTGGTCATTATAATGGTCCAGTTCATGTGGGCACTGTACTCTGTAACACTGTCGCACTGATCAAAGGCTCGTCTGTCGCAGTAGAGTCTCGTGTTTTTGGGGTTCCCTGGTCTTCGGGTCTATTTCTTCCTTGTATCAAAGGGTTTCCTTCTGCTGCCCCTTGCTTTCTCACAATGGGAGATGATGGTTATACATTAACATGCAAATGACACAGATCTAGTACGCATCGTAATATCTTCAAACCCCTCCTTTATAAATTAGTTTAGTTTATTCATGGTGTGCCTGCAGGCAGGGCCAGCACAGGCACATCTCAATAGTGCAGCACTAACACAAAGAGAGACCTACGTAGACCGGACTCAATACAATAACAATACAACGATAAAATAATTCCAAACAATAACTATAAGTTCTTTCAACATAGCCCATGCATGTTCCACCTCTAGCTATGGCATGATTTAATAAGAGCCCTCTGAAAGGGTTATCTGTCTGTCTCAGCACAGTGTTCCACACTCAAAGCTGGGCTGCTGTGGTAATCGAGGTCCACTTTCTCCATTGACCAGGATACAGCCCGCCAGTGATCTTCTGGCTCAAATGTGAGGCGTCTATCTGCTAGGACTCAAGCACGCCCACAATAGGAACCATTCTCTTGGGTTGCCCTTGTGCTGCTTTCAGTTTGATAAAGACAGGGTGTGTAATGGCATATGGATTAGCGCTGCCGAATGGCAGGGAGTGCCACAGTCTCATCCTCTGCGCCATGGCAACACAGAGATCGCTGTTGTTATTTATGGATTATTAGTATGAACTTTCCAGCTATAACCCAGTATGGGAAACTCAAGAGGATATGTTGTCGTTGATAAATATCCACTACCTATAATATATGCTGTATAATTATGGAATGATTCAAGTGTTTTATGGTTTACCAAAGGCTGTAATTTTGCTGCTGAGTCCGAAAAAAGGGAGTTAAAGGGTGTTTGGTGTGGTGGGGTGAAGACATATATGTCAATCTCCTGCGCTTCTCCTTAATGCATTATAACTGGGACTCCGGCACTAAGAAGGAGCCTTTTTTTGTTATTGTGATGCTGATATAAGATAAGTGTCTCCAGGGCAAAGGTTAGCCGTGGCTCACTGACTGGCTGAGGATTGATAGATTGCTGACAGAGCAGGTTTGACAGAGCTGGCCTAATGGGTCAGCACATTGACCTTGATCTGGAGCTCATTGTCTCACAGTCAGCGACACAGCCCCAGCCCCTCTGCCAGGGGTTTAGGAGTCCGTATTGATGGGGTCTGACCCCCCACTGAATAGTGCATCATATTAAACTTTACTGTCCCAGCTGCCAGTCCTTAGCAGACTCAGCACAAACTCAGATTCCTGGAATTCTGGCTGAGTACACCCTGACTGCCATTGGCCAACAGATGGGCCTTTGTGAGCCTTGTGTGTGTGTGTGCGTGTGCGTGTGTAAGAGGAGATCGTTTTTCTTTGCACGTTTACACATAATGGATCCCAGTTTTTTTTTTGTTTGGTTTTTCACCAATGTGTTTTCTGCACACCACCGAATCAGCGTAATCATTTCATGGGGAGCACAGTTGATGCTACTTAATGCAAACTATATATATATTTTTTTATTTTTATTTTTTTGGTTTCAGCTAACATATAACATATTTTTATTAAAACATCAGAGATTGGAAATTTGCATTTGTTATTTTTTCCCCAGCCCTTCTGTTATTGTGTAACAATCCAGTTCAGTTTTTCTGAACGGCGGTTCGCATACAAACGCATGTAATGCCACGTTTCAACCTCGTTCCAATATTAACTCCCATCTGCAGTATATTGCACAATCCAATCCCTTTATCAATTTCTTCATCAAACTCCAATATTTCCCAGATGGCAAATGCAATTGGCAGCTTTTTGTTCTTTTTATCTGCAGTGTGAGGTAAGGCAACCTTCTCCATCACAGAGTTGAAAGAGCAATTCCTACCAGCCACTGGATACAGTCAGAGAACCTCTGAACTCCAGCACTCACCCTGCTTCAGAGTCCATTGAAGACAGCTGCCTACGAGGTACTGACTGAGCATGATTCAAGACCGCTTCTGCCAGTTATGAAATATACATGAGCTGTGCTGTAACAAGACTTAGATGTTACAATTAAGACATTTCCAAGATCAGACTCAGAAAGCAGCTTTCAAAATGAACTCAAGTGAACTTTTTTAAACAAACTACAAAATGTGTCCATGAATAAGATACAAGGCATGGAAAAATAAAGTTAGTATTTCGACGGGCAAGAATATAATACACTTTTGGAAGAAGCACAGATCATTCCTTTCATGTATGTGTGTGTCTATATATATATATATATATATATATATATATATATATATATATATATATATATATGTTCATCTTCCCCTTGTGCTGATTTGGTGATGTGGACTAGAAATCCTCATTTCACTAAACTAAACTAACTAGTAGTCTGTGCTTATACAGTGCAATGCACTTGCTGTGCTTTACCTTCTGCATGGTTAAACCATGCTTTACTATTGTTCCATGGGATTTACCATCTTCTCCATGCTTTGACTATGTGTCTAGAGAGGTAGGGCATGTGCATAAACCCACCGCTCCACCTCATACCCCCTGCTCACGTGCCAGTGTGTGATCCTTCTTACCTTGTGCAGTGTAGACCAGTTCACTGTACGTCTCTGCTGGAATGACTGGCGACGGCAGAGCCTGCAGGTAACATTTCAGAGCGTCCGCCATGGTGGGAGGGTCATACTGGTCCAAATCCACTGAGGTGGGGTCTACAAGAGGACAGAATCAGCAGGTTAGAGCAGAGGTGTCCAATCACAGTCCTGGAGGGCCATTCCACTCCAGGTACAATGATACAATTAACTACCATACTTCAGGGTCTGGAGTGAGGTTTAAATGGTTCAGTTAAACAATTTAGAACAGGGCTTGAGCAAAGACCAGGAGGGAACGAGCCAACTTTGGCCACCAATGGGTTGACCATTGCAGATGTTCTTCTGTTTAGATCAGTTCAATGAACCCTGTTTGAAAACCAGCCAAAAGCTCAGTAAAAATCCTCTAGGTAGGGAGAATAATTGCACGTATGATCATGTGGAACTATAAGGATCCAAAACCAACCAAACAGCTGTAAACAGAAACAATCAATAAAAAAATGATATATTGTATCACGATAGAGGTATGTATCTTGATTCTAGACCATAATTACTGATCATTTGATCTTATTACACACCACACAAAATACAAATTAGCGCACTACACACCTATTATTGCACCTAATTAGATTTGCTTATATGTCTGATGATACCAGTGGGGTAAAAATTTTAAAAAAAAATTAAGTTAAGTCTGTTTCCGCTGCTAGCTGGTCTTCCTTACTCTTCCATGTGTCCTGTGACTTCACATTTTTCTTCTGCAATAGATTGCATTTGTTCTTTCCAGTGGGGATGTTGTTAATGACATTGATTCACTTTTGATTAATTGTTTAATAAACTTTCCAGTCGTCAAGTGGCGAGAGATCAGAAGCTCATTAAGCTCTGGTTACGAGACGCTCTCTGTCCAATACAATCACTCACTCACAGGCTGGCGCTGCAGAGCCTGCCACAGCTGCACACACACACACACACACTGGTTTAAAACACACTGGCTTTCTTAGACATGCTTGATGACGCAGGTGTACGAGACAATGGAATGTGCCGACACCAGGCAAAAAGGCAGCGATGAAGCAAAGCTTCAGTATTTTAAATTTGTTCTGTAGCAGACCACCCTCGAGGTCTTCCTAAAAACACTTTCTTCACGTACAACACAGTGACTGACTGTGTGCACCTGTCAACATATAGCAACTGGATCGAAACATGTTGGGGTGTATTCATAAAAATCATAAATGTTTTTGCAAATTGCTGAAAACTCCCAGTTTTAATAATCAGCTACAACGTCTTCTTCAGCTAGCATGGTAGAAATAGCTAGGTAGCCTAATGTTGTTCAAGTTTGAAGGCAGAAGCCGAAACATTGTATCTAATTAATAAAATAGCGAGTTTTCAGTTTGTCAATTACTTTTCTTTGTCATTAAGTATTTCTAGCGATCAATGACTATCCTATTGGATCCTGATTCTCCTTGGATATACAGTCGAGCTGATTGCTGTTTCAAAAATACTGAGACAAATTCTCCAAATGCATCAACTTGCTAAAATTCATGGCTTTATGCTTTACGAATACATTATATTTTGTAGGAAACTGAAGAAAGACATAAAAAGAGGGTAGCATTACAGTACATGACTTTACATGGTGCCCCAAAGCACTTGATCAGACTTCCTCTTTTATTGGGGACGTCCGGCTCATCAGTAAACATGTATCTGCAGCTATACTGTTTAACTATTCTTATTTAAATGAACATTATAAAATACACTGTATGTGGAATGTGTTACTGACTGCTGAGAAAATTGACACCTTGTCATGACCTTTAGACTAGACTTAGGACTCCTGATTCCTAAACCATATCTATAGAATGTAGCAATGGCAATGGCCAGCAGCTGTTTAATCTTCCATAGGGATTGGGTAGTGCTCCTTCATTGTCCTGAGCTGGCATGAGAGGCTTGGAGGTCAAGTCCAGCTATCGGTCAGTGGCTGAAGCCTGACCCCTGTGACCTGCCTGACCTCGGAGCACAGATGGAGCTCCTGACTCATCATCATCCCTCTCTGAACATTGGGGCGCCCGCTCATATACCCTAGCAGCTGTTCCGTACCCTTTCACCACGCTAGAGATCACCATCATTCATAATAACACCAATCTGCCCATCTGATCGAATTATCTATCTCCCTGCAGATCTGATCCGTTTGCCATTCAATCCATCGTTCTATCTTCTTTTCAGCCTCTTCCATCTGCCCATCACAAGCTGCCCTTGCTCTGCTATCGTGCTGGCCATCTCTGCATCTGTCTGCCTCCTCAATATATAAATCTCCCAGGTCTTTCTGTCTATAGCTTGAGAGTTTTCTTTCAGACTATCCGATTGTCCTTATATCCCTTTAGCTCATAAATCCTTCTGCATCCCTTTTCTGTCTTTTATTCTACCCATTCATCTATCTGTCAATTGAATTTACTGTCAATTTATATCTTGTCTTTCCACCTATTGATCTCTGTCAGTTTATTGATCTAAATGCCTAAAAAAAAATCTTTGTGAAAATCAATCTTTGCATTCCCATTCACCTATATAAAGTATATGTTCCAAGTAATCTGACTCTCTGGATGAAGTTCTGGATCACAGTGCATTCACATTTTCATCGTCACCGTTGCTAGAACATGATACTGCAGCAGGTCTTTTAGATACTTTATACTTTCTTTGATAAGATCTCTTCTGGGAGAACAGAACATGTGAAAATACATTGACGTTATGGCGTGCGGAATATAAAACATTCAAATTATCTTCAAAAATGGTGCAATAACAAAATGCTTTAAGCAGAAAATTCAATATAAAAGGAAAGGGATTTTAGCCACAAAGCCAGTGCTGTTGATATACCCACAATTATAAAATGATAAATAACTGTGTTCCAATGTTTGTACAAACAGAAACACATGAACACAAACATTATAAAATCTGTATATAACTCTTTATTTAGTACACATCTACACATAGTTGTAGCCACAACTGAATGCTTTGCACAAGGAGTGTATAAATAGAATCGATTGACTAAATTAAAGATCTAAGAGTGGCCCCAACCCGGAGTGATTCTTTGAAACAAGCAGCCCTGCCTGTCAACACGTCATGTCATTATTTATTGCAATATTTTGTATGCGGTCTGCGCGGGTCTGCTTGTGCAATGCAACAGGAAGCTTAAAATAAACATGAATGCAAAGCACCAGCACTGAAAATATTTGAAGTTTTAGCCAATGGCTGCACAGGGAACTGCACAGTCTGTTTGGTCAATACAGTCTCATGTATTTTTTATAGTTCTTTTTAGTTTAAGTTTGCTATTCAGTTTTAGCTTTTCAGAAATGTTCTTATTAAAAGTTGTTTATCAAAAGGTTATGAAACTAAGACTGCTGCAGAGGATAGTAATGCTATTTAAAACCATATACCAATCTCCTGACAAACTATTCAAACCCAAAGGCTCTGGTCCCAACCTTGAAAAGAAAAAAACAAACAACAAAAAAAAATAATGAAAATAATGTAAATTATTAATTCAGTTCATAATCATAGGCCCAATTCCAGGGTTTCTCCTCTGAAACTAAACAGCTCAGCAGATGTATCTTTTAAATGGCAGGCTCCCAACTGACAAACAGCCATCGTTTATCTGTTTTATTTACAGTGCAGGGACTGAAATAAGACTCCCATGTCTCAACCCATGAGCTTACGATGAGCTTGTAAGTCACACCTGATGTGAAAGAGTATCACACTCAGGTGTGCCTATTTATCACAGCAGTAAAACCTGGAATGAATCACAAACCTTTGCAGGCACGATTGCACCCATGATTTATAGCAAGTGTAGCACTGTGACACATATACAGCATGTGCAGTTGTACCAGCAACAACAGGCAAAAACAACAATCACGCTACATATATCATACTGAAATTATACACACTTTTGCTAACTTCCTTCATTGATGGCATGAAGACTGAATAAATGTAATTTCATCTTGTTATGGAGTTTGCAGCCATTCTGACTGGTTTTTACTGCAGACTGTGTTTTTTTAATATTTTTATTTACTTTAAATTTTGATATAGTGTGTGTTAAGGTGCCTTGGAGTTCAGTTGCAGCTCAAGTTGCCAGATTTTCTTTGCAACAGTTAACTGTTTATCGACAGCAATGCAAAATGCAACTTGATTTCCCTAAACAGGAACTTTGCTTGTTTAGCCTGTGTTTCACATATCTTTGGAAAATCCTAGTACAAGTCAACAGCTGCTCCTGTGCTCCGATCAGTGCAGCTTGGTACAGTATATCAGAACTGAACCTGAAGGGTAACTGCCTCACACAGCACAGCCCAGCACAGTGCGCGCCCAGGTGAATATGCTCATAGATGTATTTCTAGTCAGGTAGGGTGGGTTTGTTTTGGAGGAACGTTATCTGAATCATTGCAAAAATGATTGGAAACATCATAAAAAAGGCAGATGGTAAACAACATCAAATGCAATATCAGGCTACTTATTCTTTTAAGGCAAATCTACAGGAAACCCCCACTCCAATCCCCTTCACTGTTCTCCAACACACAAGGATATGCATCACTCCCAGAGGACACAAAAATAGGCATACATTGCACTCGAAAAAGCAGAAGAGCAATGGGGATGTAGAAATGAAAATAAAATGACAAAATCAAGAATGCCAAGGAACATCCTGAGCCCCCAGTTACTTCACTGAGTGAAGCACAGCAGATGGAGCTCATTGCTGGGGAACAGCACAAGTTCAGAAGAGAAGTCGGAGAGGGAAATGTTTTTTTTACGGACGATAGAAACCACGTGGAATGGGCTACCAAGTGAGAGGTCGCTCTGTCCAAGTGTACGTTTTGCAGGCTGTATCATTCTGTGAAGGTTAAACTGAATTTAATTACTGTTGGGAGTTCTGGCAGCAGCCCTGCCAGCCAGCAGATTTGGGAGACAGGAAATGTCAGGTTGCACGCTTGAAAAGAAACTGAATCCGTGGGCGGCTGTGGAGGGTTGGTCCTGTGCTTGACATGAACGCTGGCACATACTGTGCGCATCAGGGCAGGGATGTTCTTTTCCTTCCTGAACAATCTTGATACGGATGAGATAATTAATGAGGCCTCACTGTGGCTAAGTTTTGCAGACTCAGCCTAATGGTCAGCCCTCATTGTGCTCGATAAGACTTGTGTTGCAATCTTACATGCATAGGATTTAAAACCACTGTTAATTATCCACACTTCGATTACACTGCAATACAGAATAGAATCACATTAGTTTAATTGCCTGACTCAGATCTAGTTATACTACAGCATAGCCACACAGCAATGCAGCTAATTGCTTGATCCCAAATAGATTGTCTGTCTACTGTACTGTTAAACAGCTGCACCTTGGTTTCTTTCCTAGGTGACGGCTGTGTGTACAGTGTCATGCACTGGCATGTTATCCTACATCTATATCCCATCTATGGCTTAAATCCACAGCTTACAATAAATACAATCACGTTGTTTACTGATTAAGTAGTGCATTGTAGATAAGACATCAGCGCTAAGAATAAATCCCATTAATTAGGATGTCTCCATCTAGCCGTCAAACCACATACATTTGCTACTATAGCAGCAAGCTTATTCACATTAGAAAAATGCTATGTGGTTTGTTTGGGATACAACAAGAAAAACACCAGGATTACTAATGGCAATGTATGAAATCCACCAGTGCACAGGCAGTTGAACTCACAACCTTCTAAATTCTGCCAGGTGAGATAAATGTCTCTTTCAGCCAGGCTGGTAGACCTTCTATATATCAGACTGGACGTTCCACTGCCCTCCACGAATTACAGCACCCAAGGGCTGCTCAGTAGGCTTCCTGTTGGGCCTGTTATTGGTTTTTGTTTTCAGTTTTGAAATGGCTTAAGGGTTACAGTCCAGGGGCAAGAGCTTTAACCAGTCTCTAGCACTTTAGCCTGGAAGCAGCAGCTGATAGCTTGAGCAGGATCCAGTTACCCCGCTCAGGGGGGAGTCTGGGAAGGTGCAGAAAGAGATATTCCATTCCAGTTATTTCAGCAGAACCTGCACAGGCTGGAGATCCGAAGGGGATGCGTTTTGGAATACTCCAATTACACCTCTCCACACATCCTCGTTCTGTCCAGGGTTTAGAGGCTTTAAATCAAACCTGTCAGCAGTCCCTTCACAGTCAGCGCTCAGCCTGCAGGGCAGTGTCTGTAATGTGGACAGGTCTTTTTTAAGGGTGTACAGTGCGGTCATTAATAGAGGCAGACAGCCCATGATAGTTAGGCACAGGACGCAGGAATCCTCAGAACGCAGACCCTGGTTACTGTACTCTTTATAGTCTGACACTGGGTCTGTAGTAGTATTAATGCTGGGCAGTACATTGCTGTTGTTACGACTCCACACATGGTCATAGAGTCCATGCTGCACGTGGCGTGTGCCAGGAATTGTCCGATGCTAATGTTATGGTGCTTTGGTGTGAGGGCTTTTAATTCTCAAGCTCCTTCGCTTTGGAATTCACGTTCAGGTTTTATTTGGAATGCTGAGTCAATCAATATTTCTTAATGCCAAGCTTAAAACATGAAGTAGTTAAAATGCTCTTTTAGTTTATATTTTTATAAAGCACTTAATGATGCTGCTGCATGAAAGAAGCATTGTAAATGAAATCGGTATGGCATGGTTTGGTGATGCTTTACATACCATGGGATTTTGTTTCTTGTTTGTTCACCCATGACCCAAAATACAGTGAAGCAAGCCGAATGCCTTTATCAGTCTTCTTCCCTATAATTAAGTAAAAACAGGCGTATTCCATTCAAATAATAGGCAACCAAGACAACTTTGTAATGCAGTAATATTCCATTATAGTCTTCCAGTGTAACCAGACACTTCAAATCAAACACATTGTGTGTAACAGGCTACAGAGGTCTCACAGTATGTGATGCACTGGTGCAATTGTGGTCACTTCTTGGTTAAGAGGGGAAGGCATTTCAATTCTTAAATTGTTCAGGTGAAATGCTGACATGATATGCTATCTTTCCATAGGACCTAAAGAGCTCTACTGTTGATAATGGGTTCCAAATAAAACAATGCTATTCATTGCACATTTATGACGTTTTGAAAACATAACTGTCAATGAAGCGAATGGCAGTCACATGGTTTCAACGTGCACTGATCGTACAAAATACAAGGGAGTGTTGATATATTGTATTAGAAATGGTTTCCTGATTTGGGCCTGCATTCTGCCTTATTTTTTCCACATGCACCCTAAATCGTATGTTTAGGTTGAATTCCCTTCTGCACGGTTTAACCTATCTCCATGTGCAACATAAAACAAGGCACCAATAAGCCAGTCATAGTGGGGGACCAGGCCATTTCTAAATGACTTTTATTAAGAATGCATTACTTTTCAAAGAAGCTGTTGGCACGTTTTCTTTTTCTTTTTGTAATTGCTCTTCTAATTCTGGTGAGCAATGGATCTGTGCAGAAATAGCAGTGCTCTGTGTTGGTAGAAAGCTGTCCCTCTGTTCCCAGGCGGGCTCGCAGTTCCACTAAAAGAAATTAAACTAAAACGATTACAGCCAATGCAGAAAATAGATGTGAGTTCATTCGCTTCATTCCTCTGAAACCACAAAGACTTCCAGCTCCAGTATCTGAACCAGGACAAACCCTCTTATTCATCTCTTCAGTGCTGCTGGCTCCGGCACTCCCTACTGAGTTATTTAGATAATAAAAAATGAAGACAGAAATCTCTTGCAGATTGTTCTGACTTCTAACCCAGTGGGAAACATGCTTCTGTTATGAACGATCCCTTACATTGTACAGAAGGCTAATTAAGGTTGGACGACAGTTGCTTTTCTGTTTGAAAGTTTTGAGAGCATTGACAGTTTAATTAAGACTATATACCTCATCAGATCCTCTCTGCCATCAGCCCAATATCATAACAGCATTAATGCCCTAGACAGTGGGCATTATCTCCCAGATACATGGCCTTATCTTTCATTACTTAGCATTCTCAACTCAACTCAGATACTCAGATGTGGTAAGAAAAAAAAGGATAGAAACAGCATAGGGAAGCAGTAGTCTGGGCACACTGTAAACAGAGTGTGTCCCACATAATTCATTATTGTACCAATGGACCCATTGTTCTCTAGGTTGTCCTCAGTAAGTTATTTCCTGCAAGGAAACTAGGAAGAAGCAAAACAGGAGCCGTGGTCGTTGCAAACTGGTGATGAGCAGCACTGCCCACCATCTCCCCAGCGTCTACTGCCAGGGAACTACAGCAGCAGCAGCAGAGCCAGCCAGATAAACAGGAGCGGACAGGGACAGTGCTTGGCCCCGTGGTGTCTGAGGTGTGAGTCATCAACTTTATTTCCTCCCAGTTCTCTCATTGCCACCAGATATAACTGGATTAGCTAATGGGACCCCCGCACACTAGCCCACTGGGGTGGGGGGGTGGGGGTGGAGATGATACAGGTGCAGGTATAAATTAAATTGCCGACAGTGCTGGGAAACTTGTGTTTAATTCCGTCATGGCGTGGCTGCAGCACACCATATGAAATCTGAGCTCAGCCCATGTGTGCAAGCAGACGCAGTGACCTCACATGTACGGCGTGCTGAAAGCTGCTGTCTGCTCAGGCTCCGGGTTACAGCTGCTGTTAGACACAGTGAGAGGGGAGCAGCGGGGTGGTGGACTAGCCCCTCAACTCCAGAGACCTGGGTTCATATCCAGACAGGTTTACAAGTGGAATTATTCTGGGTGGCACACTTCAGCCCTCAGTGCATCACAACCCCAGACAATCACCATTGCAGAGCTGTACTGACCCTCCTTCAGCCCTCAGTGCATCACAACCCCAGACAATCACCATTGCAGAGCTGTACTGACCCTCCTTCTACGAGGAAGAAAATGACAAATTACAACATCCAGCCTTTCGAATTGAAGGCATTTTAAAGGTAAAGTTAAATGGGATGTGACATACAGCCCGAGAGGTGCTATTCATAAGCTGCCGGTGCAGGTGTTTAAGAGCCTGATGTTAGGTGGCTTGCGTCTCAGTTTGACTGTGCATGCCAATGCCACGCTGCAGACACAAGCTCCACTGGAACAGCACTCTCCCCACGATCCTGCACACCGAGGCCAGATCTTTTGTTCAGGCTCATTCTGTATTACTTTCTGCTTCTACAAACATGACTTTTTTTTCATTCATTAACTTGTCACACAGAGCTGCTCTCTTCCTTCCTCGCAGATAATGGAACTGAATCAGAGTCTGATTGCGGAGAAACCATCTATTCAATTCGGGAAATGGCACCGCCAGTCACAGCACCAATTATTCCTTCGAATCGCTCCCACTGTCTTGTGTGGCAAGTTCGAGCCCTCTTCAGCAGGCCCCTGATGAGACTGTGCTGTGTCTGTACTGTACTGCAGTGATGTCTGAATGAACTCCCAGAGACGAGGAAATAGCATTTGCGCTAATATAATTTAAACACACATCTCAGAATATACTTATATTTTACATTGCTAGTGGTATCTTGATTTTCTGTAAAGCTACCACAAAAGACGGACGGGTTTGAAAAAGTAAAGACTTTTTGTTGCCTTGAGTTCATACAGGGGTTCATTTGTGCCGAACCACCCCAGATCCCAGAGCCGGTATCTTTCTTGTGTGATAGGCAAGAACTGCATGAAATAAATTAAAAATAAAAGTTTTTTTGGTTGCAAAAAAGAACTCTATGTACATAACATGTACAATAAAAAATGATCCAGAAATTGTGACAAAACTTTAATGTAACAATATATTTTAGGATGTGACGTCTAAGAGTAGGAAAATTACTAATTTCTGTTACAACCAAAAACGTCAATAGGCCAAAAAACTAGCGCTCTTAACAACAGCATCAGATTAGTCACTCCGCCGCTGGTATTGTTAAAACCTGAAGATTATATTAAAACACGGCTTGGCAAAGGTGGGCATGCAAGCAATAAAGCCTGAAATTCCGTACATTAGGTCTTGAAACTAAAAATACTATCCCTCTTCCTTAATTATAAATGAACCCGAGTTCACAGGAGTGTTTGTGATCCACTACGCCTAACTCATTTGTGATTCAGATTGAGCCCATGGGAGCCCAGTTAAATAGCCCTCGTGTGCAGTCATTTCAAGACTATGATTACACACTGGGATGCTAAATATGAAAGTTAAAAAACATGTGAGCATGGGGTCCGATTTCACCCCACTTGGGCATTCAAGGGATCCAGTCAGCTTATGAATGTCCTGCTGCACGCCTCACACACAGAGACGCACGCTGCATGCTTACACTCTCTGTCACACTTGACTCTGAAATTACATTAACTTCATGACAAACGCTCCTGTCTATTAAACGCACTGCTCAGTAAATTAGTGCAATAAAAATCAGCTTTGGCAGCAAATGCGCATTTTCCCCAGCTGATTGTAAAATCTATAGACCTAATAGGTTATTGACTATTGTATGTATGATGACATCACCCTTGACCAATGAGTGCGGATCACTTAGAGGGAAGTAAGCAACGTGTGCTTTTGTGCCAACTGCTGTGTTATCAAGAAAAAGAAGAAGAAGAAGAAAAATGAAAAAAAAAAACACAACAACATGATGACAGCTCTAGACTTCCAGAGTGCTAGAGAAGTCAGTTCACCAGCTAGCCTGGTCCTCAACAGCCCTTAATGGAGCTTAATGATGCAGGTGACACAGCGGCAGGGCACACATTCTGCATGACGTTCCCTACCGCTAGCTGCACAATCTGGGGGTGAAGCAAAAGCCAGAAAACTGGACGATAAAATGAAGGGCTTTTAGATATAACCACAATGTGGCACTGAAATCTAGAACTATCTAAAAGGTAGTTCATTCCATAACTGATCAGCGAGACACAGCACTGCTTGCTGGCAGTGCAGCAGCTTCACTATGCCTCTAACTAGCAGCACACAAGCATTGTTGTATATGGATGGAGCTATCACTGTAGTGATTAGGGTAATGCTACTGTATACTATTAAGATCGCTCTGCTCGCCAGTGAATGGGTTATAACTTTTAATACAATCTAATATGAAGAAAATACAGTGCTTTATATGAAAGGACACCTTCAGAATGACAATGGTATGTCTTTCTCAACCTGTGGAAAAACAAATACAATCATGCGATTGGAGTGACAGCGATCATGGTCATACAAATACAAGCTGTGATTTTGCCAGAAGATACTTAACCACATCCATTTATATATAGAATATCTGTATGTGTCTGCACCGTATGCAAGCGAAAAATCAGGACTGTAATCACTGCTTTTTTATGATCCACTTCAGCGCTTCTTCTAATGGCACTGTCATGCACTTCTGTAAGCGCGCAGCCCCTCAGCTGTGACTTCCTTATCAGATACCGATGGAATGGAACAGTTCAATTACTGTCATCAAGCCTCATGAAAAAGACCCCGGTGCGTACATAGGGACTGTGGAGGAGATGCGGGGCTGATGCATCGACAGCCTGGCTCGCTGAAATCAAATTACTGGGGAGCTGTGGTGGAGTGATAAATCTGATGGGATCGGAGCGCCACTAAAACAGAGATTTTCTTAAGAATTATTATACGAATTCGCATTTGATTTGTATACTGAACTTCTAGTCACACATACAATAGGTCAATTTATCGAATTATCTATTTCCACAGTGTCTTTTTCCATCTAGGGACAGTGTTGATCGATAAAACAAAGAAAACACGCACTTAATTCCACTACAAAAAAAAACATAAATAATGAGATAGGTTGTTTTGTAAACCTCCACGAACACTCCCCCACGACTAACCCGGAATTCATGTGCAAGTTCAACAATGCTGGTCAGATTCAAGCAGCTGTTCACAAACAGTCCCCTGCTCACAACATACAGTCAAACTGCTCTGGTGATATGGAAAAACAGAGGTATAGCTGTAGGACTGCCATTGCATATGCTGTACACCTGCTAAACAATCCTGGGAAACTTAAATTAAACAAAAACAAAATATTAGCAAAAGAAAAAATCCTTTTGTCTACCACAACTGAATGTTCAGCTGGCTTTAAACGCCAAGGCTATCAGCTGCATGTAGTGTTATAATAGAGCACCCCCTTGTGGTAGGAATAACATTCAGCGTGTCTATTTAGGTACTCCTGTATTTGCTGATGGTAAATGTTGATATTGAAAAAACGAAACAAAAACACAATGGCCCCTATTAATCAAAGCTATTCTTTCAGGGTGCATGCCGCAGAGCATAAAAGTAATGTTAACAAGTTAGTGAGAAACAACTTGGGATGGATTATAAGGCTCTCATACTGCACGTGTGACTGCGATTTCCATTGCAAAAAGCAGCACAGAGCAGGGGAGGGGATGTGAGACTCACCTGCATCCAGAGCCTGCTGGAGCTCCACGCTGCAGGAGGAGCCGGGAGGAGATCTGTATAGAGACTCGCTCTCTGCACCTTCCACAAAGAAAACACACGATTATATAGCATTGCATTTCTCAGCACAGATGCCATCGAGCATTCCGTTTATTACTCTTGTAAACATGAGAAGAAACACACCAGATGTGCCTTTAAACACTCAGGTCTGTAAATACATTGTATACCAAGCTTTGCACTCACCTCTTACAGTACATACTGCAATATAATATAATGAACGCCAATCCTACACTGATCATGACTTGAATTACACCAATTAACAGAGATTCTGGGAATGTGCATTGCTTCAGTCTGTGGGCACAGTTTAAAAAGGACTGAAATTTGAGTGTCGACATCAGTGCCTCAGTGTAACCCATTCTGACCTCTGTCTTTCTGCCAGTCAGATTAGACTCATACTGCGTTAGCATTGCAATCCTGCGGATCGCTCGGATATTTCAAATGTATTGATTCTAGCATTTGAAGAGGCTTGTCGCTTTAAGGGTCTGCTGCAGTGCTGGATCTCAGAGTGACTGAAGTGTGTGAGAGAAACTGATTGCCTACCCAGTCTCTCCAACGCCTCAGTAATTCTCATCACCACCACAGGCGCCTGATCCGGGAGAGTTACCGGCTCTGGGAGATCAGCCTGCCCCAAGGAACCTGTCAAAGGAAAGCACAGAGAAAACACTGAGGACTGGGATCCCAGCACTGCCACCAAACTGCTTGCTTAGCTGCCCGCACCCCCAGGGGACTGGATCTGTCAAATTCTAATACATGTGGCACAAACTGAATGTCTGATTTCAGGCACATGAATGAGATCCTATACTGTACCAAAAAAAGAAGAGACTAAGCACTGAAGTCTTAGTGCTTATTAGTTATAGATAAAAAATACAAACATACAAGCATGAATTACAGCAGTTTATTAAATTGTTGATTGATTGATTGATTGATTGACCGATACCTTTAGCCACAGGTCACTTTATTGGGTAGAATTGCACAGTAATAAGCATGTTTTTCCTGTACAGGTAAATTATATCTGCTTTATGTTTTAATACAAAGGCACTTCTTGTTATTTGAATTTAAAGGAGTTTGCGGTCTTAAAACGTTCCTTGCTTAGTAATAGGCAAATGCAAAAATGAAAGAAAGAAAAAGAAAGAAAAGGAAAGAAAAGAAAGAAAGAGACAAAGAAAAAAGAATGAAAAAGCAAGCTAAATGCCATGAGCTGCTCTGTTTTCAATCTCGTGTGACAGGCGCGGTGTTCTCTGTCTTGTCTGAAAGATTAGCGCCTGTCTCTGCACTGCTTTCATTTTGCCAGCACACTCAGGGCTCAAGCCTGACTCTTTCAACTTACCATATCCAATTAAACTGTGCTCAATTGCCATTTTACTAATGGATATTACTCCCCCACTAAACCACGTGGACTAAGGACCATCACAACCCCATAGACTTACTCACAGGGATGAATGAGGAGCTCTCACATTAGAAAATGAGCTTTGAATTCCTTAGATTGTGTGTGATTGCCTGATCACAGTGACAGCTCACATAACCAACCTCTGGGTGAAAACAGCAGGTGAAGGTCCATTGTGAGTAAAGAATGTGCTCACTGATCAGGAGTGCACATTGAGGTTTAACATGACTGGATGGGAGAAACATCAACAGGGGCTTCCTGGACCAGGCTGCAAGTCACTGTACCTGTGACATTCAATGGTGCCGATACTCCATTTTTCAATCTCATGTGACAGGCGCGGTGTTCTCTGTCTTGTCTGAAAGATTAGCGCCTGTCTCTGCACTGCTTTCATTTTGCCAGCACACTCAGGGCTCTGGGGGTACCGAGGTGCTGAGCCCTTCAAATCCAGAAAGCCGGCTTCATTTACGTGGACAGTCCATTTCAAACGCAGGACACCAGCAGGGTATTACCAGGTGCCTCAGAATAAGGACCTTCAATAAGGATTGAAATGTGCACACACTTGATCCGTGTGTCCTTTATCATGACTGAAGTCTCTTCAATATGCATGAGGCAGGCAGGCTCATTGAAATCCCCTGTGATGTTCCTGTGTTAGAAACACTGCATGACAGCTCCCAGCTGACTTAAAACGTGTCTCTGGCTGCACCTGCAGTTTTTCTAATCGCTATGGACAGCCTGCTCTTGCAACCTAGGGCTTTCTAAAAGGGCCAACAACAGGAAGACATTTAAATCTCAACCAAACCTACAAGTTAAATAAAAGGTTACATTTAATAAGAAATCAGTCTATTATTTTTTTACCATTTAGTCTGACAGAATGCCATTTGGACGCACACAAAAAATAAAACAACAACAAACAGAAGTCATTTACCGGGGGGGGGGGGGGGGGTTGAGTGAAGAATATGATGTGCAGTCGGCTCCCTTAGAGAGCAATTGTTCTTTTTAAAAAATAAAAAGCGCCCAGTGCCCAGGCTAACCAACCACTCTGTTAATAAAGCGTAAGAGGGTACAATTACAGCTGCACGGCTCAGCTGACAAAAACTGCTCTCTCCTGAACACAGCCAGGGTGACAAGGCCACTGCAGCAGCATGCCTTCTCAGGGTGAAGGAGAAGGGCATTGTGGGTGAGCTGGGAGGATTGAACTCGCAGCTTCCAGGCATCCACAGCTGAAGACTGTACCACAGGGCTTGGGAGATTCCATAGCATAGCAACTGAACAGCAGCAAATGCTGGTGAAAACATTTTTTATAAACCATTCACTTTTTGTTGGAATTCGCCGTAACGATCAAAATTTTATTTTAAAAACGTAATTGAACTTTTTTTTTTTTCACACGGTGTGTGTTTTGCTTTTCAGGTGGCTGGTTTGGGTCTGTACTGCACTGTATGTTATAAAGCTACTACTAGTTTTAAAGCCCTGTCAGACTACCGTATATCTGGATTCTAATTGTCAACACCATCTGCTTGTATATATCCTGGTGCTTTGGTATGAATGCTTGTGTCATTCCCTCTTGATCCCTGTTATATCTAGAGGCAGAAAGCCTGCTTCTCAGCTTGGCTTCTGTTCTATGCCCCCTGGGTCTTTCTTGCACAGACTGGCTAGGCTAGGGAAAACATACTTGTGGTTCAGGGCACCCTATTACAGAGATCACCCCATCTATAGCATGGAAGCTGTCTGTGTGCGTGAGGACTTTGATGCAAATCATGCATGACAGTGCTACTGCTGCTGCTGTTAGCAGTACATGCTAACATTCTATCTGCAGCACAAGTCACTGGTGGTAATTGTATGCACTGTAGTCATTTCTTTATTCCTGTCATTGTTCTGAGACAAGAGACGGTCTAGGACAAGAATCTTGCATCTTACAACAAACACATTACTCAAGCATTCCACAAGGGGGAGCCCTCATTCTCTGTGAAGAAAAAAAAAAGAACTGTTGGATTGTTGCTGCGAGTCCTCGCTGGTTTGTCATAAACAATGATAATGTTTTGTAATTCCATAACATTAAAGACTGGAGCACGCTTTGCAACCTGGTGTTTGTGGATGTCTCCGTCCCTACATATGTTTGGAGGAATGCTCATTTTTTGTTTTTGTTTTTTGTTCTAGAAACATGAGTTATGTAAATGGGGGGGGGACGGGGGGGGGACGACAAACCGCAAAGCCTGACTCTTTCAACTTACCATATCCAATTAAACTGTGCTCAATTGCCATTTTACTAATGGATATTACTCCCCCACTAAACCACGTGGACTAAGGACCATCACAACCCCATAGACTTACTCACAGGGATGAATGAGGAGCTCTCACATTAGAAAATGAGCTTTGAATTCCTTAGATTGTGTGTGATTGCCTGATCACAGTGACAGCTCACATAACCAACCTCTGGGTGAAAACAGCAGGTGAAGGTCCATTGTGAGTAAAGAATGTGCTCACTGATCAGGAGTGCACATTGAGGTTTAACATGACTGGATGGGAGAAGCATCAACAGGGGCTTCCTGGACCAGGCTGCAAGTCACTGTACCTGTGACATTCAATGGTGCCGATACTCCATTTTGAAAACCCCATTGGTCAACATCAAAGTACAAAGTACAAGGGATAAAGACAAGAGAATTGCATTAATCTAATTAAGCATGAAATGTAGTTTTAAGGTCATGGAAAAGGTAGAGCAGCTTTTATAATAGAGTATATTTATATATATATATATATATATATATATATATATATATATATATATATATATATCAAAAGTTCATGTTAAATGTATCGGGGCACAAAGTTTCAGTGAACTGTTACAAAAATGTTAATTTCAAATAACAATTACCGAGCTGGAATGTAACTTTTTGTTTTGCCTGCAAATCTATTTTGTAAACAGATGATGTCTATAGCCAAACATATCTATTTTTCCAAAGTTATAAACCAAAAAAGGTTGTGAGGTTATACGAATGTGACTCACAGCACTATACTGTTTTGAAGCATTCCAGACTCTGAACAATTCCGATTAAATGCGGATGATTCTAATCAGAACTTACATCTGAATTCTCATCTGCACTCCGGTGCTGAGCAAGCAATCACAACTAATCAATTATGTAAGTGGAGAGTTGACAGAATACCTTATTTCAATGCTCATGTTAACCAGGTATTCAGAACACTAAATACAAACAAACTGCTTGTTATTTTTAGAATCTAAACAAAATGAAAGCCCATTTTAATATTCTGATATTTACATTTGACTCACTGAGTAAATGGGTTCATAGGACGCAGAGATGAGAAAACGTTTCTACTCACTACCTCTGTCAAACCTGGAGTTTTCCTGGAAGAGCCTGACTGATGAGCGAGGCTTCAATTTGTGACAGCTGCGTCGTTCCCATGTCAAAGGTCAAGAAGGACTGTCGTTGTGGAAGTTTTATTGGAGACAGTCAGCAGCCAGTCATCTCTCATGGGGAGTTGCCAGGAAACTTGGGGGTTCACATTATTCAGCATCAACAGGCATTGTGGTCCCTACTGCCAGATATTACAGTATAGACAGGTATAGAGTCAGCCCTGCAACTTATAGATGATCTCTTGGGCTTGGTTGAGTGACGCTTCATTCATCCTACTTGCAAGGTCAAGTGCTAATCAATACGTCATCGATGTGTCTGCGTCAGACAGGTACTGTAGGTGTGCAGGTTTGTTGCAGGTTTGTTGTATATATTTACATGGTTCTGGACCACTATCACAGCTGGTATATAACAAATGAATCGTCAACCCCTTTCTAATCACTGCAAAAATCACAGTTCACATTCTACATCTCATTGCAATTTGACATGCATTTTTAATTTGTTACACCACGATTATCAGATATACGCCTAATGAACAAAATAATAAGACACCAACAGCTCTGTTAGCCCATTCATATTAATAGTCTTTAAAAAACAACCTTCTATTATAAGTGGTGCACATTTGATTAACATTTGTGCTGCAGTATGGCGACGGACGTAGACCAGCTCCTACACACTGTTTAAAATCTCAGGGCTAGATTCTCAAAATTATTTACTCCAAATCGTCATTAGCATTATTTTTGTCTGAAGAGAAAAAAAATCACAAACACCACTTACAATCGTAAAAATGATTTTGGAGTAAAATAACTTTGAGGATCAAGACAGCCTAAGTGCTAAATTGTGTGCACAATGTTCGTTGAAGTCAACCCTACAACCCTACAGTTTCTGATGTTTCTTGGGCATTAGAGATCTTATTTCCCAAGCCAGCTGGCAGCCTGTGCCAACCAAAAGGTGATTTTGGGGACTCCGTGATACTCGAGCAGTAGCCTCTGGCTGAACCCTATTGCTTCCAAACTGATAAAAACTAATTCTAAAAGAACGAAGAATTAAGTTTTAACACAATGAATGGGTTTCGAAATATCAGTAAACAGTTTACGGGCAAGTGGTGAGATTACATACCTCGCCACGGAACGTGGCAAAGCGGTCATGGTGAACGACGCAGCGGAAAGCATTTATCAGACACTTCTGCTTGACTTCTCCTGCCAGCTCTATACGCAGTCCAAGGACACACAGGCCTGGGAAAGGCCGCTTGGCAGTGAAATGCCTGCAGTTATATACTACCGTTTTGTTCCAGCCAATAGAACTGGTGGATCAGAGGGGTGGAGAGGAACTGGGGCCAGATTCAGCCACATTAAAACATGCCTTTAGAATTAAAAGAAGGAAATGTTTTGTTTTTTTCTTTCCCCAGCCCACATTCTGCTCTGTCAAATTATTTAATCATCTTTCAACATTTTACAGAGCGATTTCTAAATGCAGACAGATTGAACTGGCAATGTTGTATCACACCAGCCCTCTCCCGCATGAAATCAAAGTGAGGCCTGCCAAGATCAGCAAGATCTCACAGCCTGTCTTCTTGAGTATTCTTTATTGTGACACTTTAATAAAATTGCCTGCTCGTGATGGATTAGGAGCAGTGGTGGGGTTTGTTATGAACAGTGTTATTGGCTCAATTCAAATATGTCACCCTTATCCAATAAAAGGCAATACAAGCACTGCAGCCCAACACAGGCATTTCCCAAAACCCCAGGTGAATATCTACAAAGCAACACGTTTACTGACTTGTAACAAAAGTCTTATTTTTTTCCCCCTCCAATTGTGACTGCAGCACTTTCGGTAACACTTCACATTAAAGGGTCTCTAATTCCTGTGTATTAACATATTAGTTGCTTAGTAAATACATGTATACTTACACAGAATTACAATGTTATTATGCACAGTTACAATGTACTTACGTAAATGTTTTTGCACAATATATGTAAGCACACATTTGTTTGAGAAAAGGGTTATGGTTAGGCTTAAGGTTAAGGGGGTCAGGGTTAGGCGTAGAGTTGGGGTTAGACCGTGCAAGAAGATTTACACATTAACCATCCCACTAGATTGGTACAGGGATGGTATACAAGGGCATGAGCCCTTGCCATCGATTCTGTGTATTGTTTTAGTGTCTTTGTGTCTGTGTGTCTGTATGTCTGTGCTAGGTTACTCAGACACACACACCTTCCCCTAGTGCCAATCACGGCTCAGTTTATAAGGATAAACACAGTGAAACACACAAGCACTCGGCTGCTTCAACTTCGGTCTAGACTGCTTAAGTGTTCTACGGAAATTCTTTTTTTTTTTAAACTGTAGTTTATGCTACAGTTTCGGAAAATAATCTGCAGTTTATACTTTTTTCCACAAGAACAAATCAAATCTATAAAAGAGTAGCATTTTTTCGCCAACATGAATATGGTTTAACTACAGCCTTTTGAATTAGTTTTAATTGACATTGAAAATTAAGAACAGATTCATTTCCTTAGGCAGTAAGCACAACCATGGGTAACTTTTCATTACCGGACCAACTAAGATTGAAACAAAACAGGGAATAAATCGGGTATCACTTTGTCTCTGCTTTAAAACCAAATAATGTCTAGAATATACAAGTTTCTACCATCTCTTGATAGCCAAGATAGAACCATAATTGGGTGGCTTCTAACAGAAACACAGCTGATGTCAGCTTTACAGGGATGGAAATAAGACTCCCATTGCATAGCAGTTTGATCCATTCCTGGTTTTACTAAGAGTTTAATACAACGCACCCGAGCTTGTTACCCATACACTGTGGCTACTCAAGCTGGCATGGGTGAAACTGCTATGCAATAGAAGTCTTATTTCCAGCCCTGGATTTATCAGAGATTGGTGGAGACAGAACAAAGGATCCTCATTTCTTCAAAGTCCTGCCCCCAAGGCTCCTCTAAACAACTTTCATAACCACCACCCTGATGGCCTCGACCAGCTCTGTCACGAATAAAAAAAACAACAGCGAGTCACAAAAGGACCTCACTGCAATGCCATACAAATCCAATTAGTTTTAAACAAAGATCAAAGTGGTATCAAGTCTCTTCGCCACCCTGTGTAACATTAGCCTCCAGCCCTGTCTCCCAGTCTTTTATATTGCTCTGCAGTGCTATAAATATTCAGAGAAAAGCATGTCCACAGGTGGCAGCAGCGGTAAAGACACTCAATGCAGAACCGCAGCAACAAGGCTGCTGACCAGGGGGCTCAGACACTGGGGCACAGCCCTGGCCAACCTACTTAAAAACAGCACCCATTTGATTGCTCTTGCATTTCGTAATAAACGGAAAGTGCCAGTGGTACCATCTGTCTGGAAGAACATCAGATTTACTTTACAGCTTATTGCATCAGTGCTGAAGTCAGGGTTGATAGCCACTTTTTTTTTTTTTTAATTTAGTCGTTGCCAATGATTTTTACCCCAGTTTTCTCCCAAATTTGGAATCGCCAATTGTGTTATTATTAATCCCGGTTCACTGCTGCAAGCCCCCGGTGACTCGGGAAACAGAGGATGAAACACGCGTCCTCCGAAAATGTGTTCCTGCCAAGCCATCATTTTTCACACTGCGGATCCACAGTGAAGCCACCAGACCTATAGTGCTGGAGGACAACACAGATCTGAATGGCTCCACTGCAGACCCACAGGCGACCCCATCAGCCACAAGGGTCTCTGATGCACGGTGAAGCGTGGATTGCCCTGCCAACCTAAGCACTCCCTAACCAGGCAGAGCTCGGCCAATTGTGTGCCGCCCCCTAGGAACCCCCGGTTACGGTCGGCAATGACAAAGCTTGGATTCGAACCTGCGATCTCCAGGCTATAGGGCGCATCCTGCACTCCACACGAAGCGCCTTTACTGGATGTGCCACTCAGGAGCCCCAGGGTTGATAGCCACTTAAATTCCTCGGAACAATACTCATTTCTTTGTTGTTGCATTATAGTGAAGGATCGCTGTATTACTATTATTTTTCATGGACGCAGCAATTTATGCTTCTAATAACAGACTTTGCTCTTTTAAATCACAAGCCTTCTCAGCAGGGTTGCTCTGTACAGCTGTTTGATTAGTCCTGGAGGCGGATTTGTGGGTTGCTGAAGGGAGTTCATATGGGCTGCTACATACCTGACAAGATTAAAAAGTCCTTGCAACAGCGGAAAGCAGCCCTAGATGCTGAGCTCCTAATGGTAATAATATCCGAAATGACCAATCCCTACTACCCCTAACTTGTCTGCCAAACAATTCTGCATTAATAATGAGAAAGAAAAGAAAGAAATACAGTTTCCCCAGAGGAGTTAGGATAAAACAGGGGTTCAGCTGTATTGGAAGAGAGACTAGAAAGAATGAAAAGGGCAACATGCTGATATTGTGACTCTTCCAATGTCTTGTGACCCCTTGCCCTAACCTGCGTGTTCAGAATCCATCCTGACATACAGTTTCTTGCTAAGGAGGATCTGCCTTAAGGACACAATGTTCCCTTCAAGGCATGTTTTTTCCCTTAATGGACTGTCAATTCATTACAGTAGCTCAGGTCATTTAAAAACATTACAAGCTGAGAACAAGAGTAATGAAACTCAATCTATGCATCTTAAAACACTAATGTTACAAGCATGGCCTGTGATCACTGGTATGAATGCACTTAACCTGAGAACAACGTGTCCCTTATCTGCATCCATTTATATGTGATTAGCATGCATTTCCACATGCTCTGTGCAAAGCTAGAACTCCCTCTGCATTAATTTGTTTTTGAAGCTTTGCAGAATGATGCTGTTACTAAAACCAAGAGGAGCTTTGTTTGTCTGCACAGGGAATTCTTAAGAAGGAACTTTCCTATACGACCATCTTCCAAACTGAACCCAATGTTACCGAAACACAAAATCACAATTACTTCATGAAGCATGGGGGTCACCCTGCATTGCTGTACTACAGCTTGAAATCACTTCTATAGTTCAATTATCTACTGGAGTAGAAGCCTGCAAAGAAGGTTGTCACATTGTAGAATACATGGGGTATAGCTTACGCAAAACAAAACTGTGATCCAGGCATACAGAAATAATGTGGAAACATTCTGATTAAGTATTAGATGAAATGAAAATGAACCCCCATGAAATGCTTTAGCTCCTTTTCCAAACTGCATTATTATTATTGCAGTAAACTGTAAAAAAAGAAAAGCCAAATGTAAAGCTAGTAGTGAACGCATGGTAATAAATACTTGGGAACTATGGTACAACATGATAAAAAAACACATTGTACAGAACAACAACTGCATAGCACTGGGATGATAAAACATTGTTAATTGCAAAATTATCATGCAGATAAACTTTTATAAGGGAATGGGCAACTAGACTGCTGTTTAAGCCTGTTTAAAATTGCCCTGATAGTGGATGCATCAACACCCTGTGTTGTTCGTTTACTACTCAAGACAGTGTGGAACTGGGGGACACAGTGTGCTGTAGTCCTGGATAGAGTATAAAATATCTTCACACCCAATAAAAAGCACAGAAAGCCACCCACTCTCCTTCTCATAAAGGCTTCCCAATCCAACCATTAACACGATCACTGGGGAGGCTGATGATGGGAGCAGCTTGATGGTTGTTAGTCTAATGACCTCATAGTGACTGGGCAGCATGAACCAAGGTTGGACCGGTAATGATGTTAACCCCTAAAACAGATAAGCCCATTTGCCACCTTTAGCCGACAAGCGTTTTCAAAGCCATTAGTTAATGAAAGGAACATTAATTAACCCAGTCCTTACACAAGGTGGCCTTCAAACATCTGCAACAACAGCCAGCAGGGAAGGAGAGTCCAGCATACTCCATCCCAATCAATCAGATCAAGGAGACGCCCTTCATTATGCAGTGTGGAGTAGTGGTTAGGGCTCTGGACTCCTGACCGGAGGGTCGTGGGTTCAATCCCTTGTGGGGGACACTGCTGCTGTACTCTTGAGCAAGGTACTTTACCTAGATTGCTCCAGTAAAAACCCAACTGTATAAATGGGTAATTGTATGTAAAAATAATGTGATATCTTGTAACAATTGCAAGTCGCCCTGGATAAGGGCATCTGCTAAGAAATAAATAATAATAATAATAATAATAATAATAATAACCCCAGCTGTCAACTGACTGCCCGAGGATATCAGAAAACACCACACAAATCAGCTTACTTACAAGGAAAAGTGAACATCAATTGTGATAAAATACAAAAGATCGCTGAATCAACCTTTTAAAATGACATGAATAAATGCATGTGTATTCTTGTCTGTTTATCTGCTATAATCAACGGTTTAGCCCATGCAAGCTGAGCTTGCCCCCTCCCAGTTTAATCAGCCTAATGGTTTTCAATCATTACTAGCTATGTTAAAACATAACCTACAGCTCTAATGTAATACTGCTGGTAGGTTTTTAAGAACATCGATGTATAAGCTATTTTGTATAAAAGTGTATTGACGGTAATTACTTTGCCCTCAGAAAGGTCACGTAAGAGGAAAGGGGTTGTATGCTTTTTTGTTTGCAGTCAGCAGGCAGAATACCAACTATATTGTTTCCTTTTTCTTTATAGAACATGATTTAAAGGACAGCACCTTTAACAGATAGCAACCCGGCTCCTACTAGACTGGTGGTAGTATAGAGTGGACCTGTTCTTTCTGTGACATCATGAAGTCAAGCGAGGAAGTGCAAATTAAGATTAGCAATTGACCCTCCCAATAGCACCCATCTTGTGATGCCTGAATATAAAATCCCCTTTGAGACCTTACAGGGTTCACTCATATAATTACTGCTTGAAGGTGTATTTTAACATTCTGTCAGTCAAGTTACGCCCTCATTGGAGCCTATTAGCAGCAACTAGCAGAATTTTTGCTGAGAGTGTAGACAAATGACAAGCACTCTAAATGTTTAAAGAGCCTGCAAAGTCCCCACAAAAGAAAGGGAGAACAGAGAGAAAACGGAGAACTCTCCGGATTCTGTCCGGTTTGAACGATCACCCCACCCCAACTTCTAGCTGAAAGTCAAATTTTCACCATTAATTCTGTTTTTTAATCACCATAGAAAAAAAATGCCTAGAAGTAGTTGCTCTGTGCATTGAATGATTCAGGGTTAGGGTTAAGGTTGTCTTCAGTTCAGATGACGAAGATGTGGAGTTTGGTGGTTTCAGATGATACAGACTGTGCAGTCTGATTGATTGCAGTGTGGAGTAGTGGTTAGGGCTCTGGACTTCGTGGGTTCAATCCCAGATGGGGGACACTGCTGCTGTACCCTTGAGCAAGGTACTTTACCTAGATTGCTCCAACCTTATAAATGGGTAATTGTATGTAAAAATAATGTGATATCTTGTATTAATTGTAAGTCGCCCTGGATAAGGGCGTGTGCTAATAAATAAATAATAATAATTACGCTTTCCTGTTACGCTACAATCCATTTTTTGGATATTTATTTTTTTTAGACACTGCAAGAGCTTGTAACTCAGGCACCATTATTTTGTATTGTACATTTTAATACAAAGTGATACTCTGGATGTTCATTTATTATTTCATGTTGTGTTTTCACACTGGACACTGGAAGTTCTTACATGCAGAGATTATGTAAAGCCCTTATTTTAGTGGAAAATTTCATGTGTTTTATATATTTTTTAAATGCAGAGACTTTTATTTTAGCATTTTTCACCTACAAATGCAGCTTTAAAGTTTAATGTTTGTTTTGTGAAAAGATTTGAAAATGACAAAAAGGTGGACACACTGCAGGAGCTTTGAATTGTCATTAAACATGTTAACTGCACTTCCTGATTCTTCAGTGTGACTGTGTGCTGTGCTATATAACTCATTTTTAAGCATGCCTAATTGTAAACGTAATCTATCTATCTAATGTTTAAAATACTCGCTCTTCAATAATTCCTGCAATTTCCCCTGCCTGAGTCAACGCCACCCCCTCTTCTTGCAAAATCACTTTATTGTATCAAAAAATCAATTACATTTACAGTACTTCACGAGAGAAATAAATCTAGATATAGTTTTTTCCACATGTGAAGCTGCCAGACCCTTATGTCTCCACTGCTTAATTTTTTTTAAACCCATAACTCAAGAGAGACTCCTGTCCAGAAAGGTTTGCATTCCATGTCCTGCCAATCACAGTGGAGTGCATCCATGTACAAGAGAGCACTGCTGAACAGAAGAAATAAAAACATCTCCAATCCATCAGTCTAGATGGTGCACAGCATTCCAACAATCAGTGGAAAACCTGACATTTGAGTTTTTACGAGGGCTAAAACTCGCTGCAACCCTTACAGTGGCTGCAGTCCTTAAAGTATCTTAAGTGATTAAAATAATTAGCATTCAATAATTGCAACGATCCTTACGGAGTATAACGTGCACTTTGTGTATAGTACACACCCTGGGTATAAGGCACATGACTTATCAGCCTTATTAGTATACGATCATGAATACTAACCCGTAAAAAACACACATTCTCCAAAAATTCTCCAAAGAATTTGCAAAATAATTATACAACGAAAATTACAATACTTGTTTAAACTTTAAAAAAGATAGTAGCATAATAATTAAAATACCGTTTGTTTTTCTATTAAGAGCCTATATGAAAAGCAAAAACCTGCAGCAATAAATCAATAATTGTTTTTATTACTGTATTACTATTTGTTCTCTTTTATTTTAATAAAACCCCTTTAGGGCAGAACCTAATTGGAATATTACATCTCTAATATAAATTACTTGTAGGCAACTCATTATAAAATATCTTCCACCACTTGTACCTAGATTATGCATTTGGCATGTTGTTTTAGGAGCTTGCTGAGCACAGAAGAATCTTGGAATGCGCTGATGTATTGTATAATGCATTTGTAAACCTCTTAAGGATTTGTTCCAATCATGATCCCCCAGCTTATGCACAGTAGAGTACTTCACATGCTTTAGATGAGTTTGTTGTTAGAAAAAAAGACTATTTTAAAATATTGCAATTCCACTTTTTTTAAACAAGTAACTCTTGGGAAAACAAACCTACACTGTAGAAAAACTAGGCTGAAGCTTGAAGACTAATTCCCTATTATTTTGTCAGTTACTGTGTGCGTTTTATTGAAATGGGTGGAAGTGCACTGCCTAAGAGCTGTGATGTTGTTTACCACAGACATGAACACTCTTTTTTATTTCCGCAACTCGCCTGCTTGAATCATTAGCACTCCATCAGTCTGCAACGAGAGAACAGTACAGACCCATCTCTGGCACAGAATCTGTGGTAATGCAAATTACAACTGTTGCTTCACGTGATAGCCAGATCATACAATGTGTAAAATCCATTTGTCTCAGTTACAATCCCCTTGGACTGTACTGTGTTCAACTGCTGTCTCCTTTTAAGTGTGGGCAATTCAACAAAATACTTCCATCCAGTGGGTCTAGGTTGCACAGGAGTAATCCACAGAATCAAAGTTGTCATTAAAATATTAACACATTATTTGCATTAGAAATTTTTTGGGGGTAACTTGGTCCATTCAAGCTCAACCCCACCAACTTTTAACTAGGGTTTATTTTTATAAAAATAATGAGCAAAAAAATGTATTTAGCCTATTCTCCAGGGAGTGGAACAGAAAATCTCAGCTATAGATGGAAGCTCTCTGGTTTTTAGTTTTCGACCATTTCAGCTAGATTTCTATTAGGGATGCAACGGTTATGATTTTCTCAATCCCAAACCGAAACCGAACCTGGGTACTCAGATGTCTGGGGCTTGTTTTCTTTTCAGGTTTCTAAAGTGGTTTGTTGATGAAAGGTGCTGGTAGACATACACAAACACAGTCTACTTTAAACCCATTGTTAAAAATAAAGCCTCCAGTGCCCCCCCCCCCCCCAGTTTACAGTGTACATATTCTTCAGCAGCAAACACAAGAGGCAGTTATGCAATGGGAGCCTCCAGTCATCTGAGCATCTGTGAAAATGAACAGGTGTTGTTATTTTTATTCATTTGTGCACGACCATGAACCTTGGCAAGTGAGTGTGATGGTGAACAGCGGATCTCATTTGTAGCTGGTACAGGGAGGTCTGCCAGAAAACGCTTGCAGAGTCCTGCCGAGAATTACGAAACCTTCTGACGATGTTAAGAAAAGAAAAACAGTTACTGGATTTATTGCCTCAATGTATTATTGTTTGTATTATTTTTATTTGACATTTTTACTATTTCTTGACATTGCATCCTTCTTTCTGTTTTAACTGACATGTAAAGCAAATTATGATTTTTTACATAGTCTCAACTCTGCAGTACAAGAGTGTCCAGAGAAATGTCCAAGTCTGACATGTTTTACAGAACCTGGAACCCAAACCAGCCTCTGACCTATCTGATAGATGCACATCTTACAGTCTTGAGAACAGACTGACCTGGTGCTTTTAATACAGGCCATGCCAGCAGCAGAAAGCAATTATTTAATACAGCCTAAAAAAAATAAGCTTGGTTGAAATTAATGTATTTTACTGGATCTGAGCTCCAGAACCCCAGGAGCTTAACCCCAGCGTATCAATTCAAAACAGCAGCAATGCATGGGTTTTGCAAAGGCAAGCTGCACCACAATGTGGCTTCAAGCTGGGTATTTGATGCTGACCACAGTTTGCATCTGGGTTGATTTTAACAGTAGTGTAGCAGTGTACTTACCAAATCTGGCAAGAATAACTCTCCAAGATAAGATAAGGCATGTATCTACTGTGCTTTACCAACACTACCCTTTTTTTGTAAGCTTCAATTACATTGATGCCCAGCATCCCCCACACACAAAACCAGCACTCCGTCATTACCAGCCTGCCTGAATTTAAATGGATTTACTTACAACTACACAGTTACAGGGTATAAAAAAGTGCTGAAAAGTGGAAGATCTATCTGTCACAGCTTAAAGGATTTGAAGTCTTATTCCATGATCCGTCTCTAGGAGACTCTGATCCGAAGAGTTAGCAGCTTAATGCAAACAAAACAATATGATCCAGGGATCCACAAGGAGAGCACGTCCCTCTTACTCCAGTGTATTTCTTGAGGGCTGCATTGTTCATTAGAGACGTATCCTGAAGATCTCTAATGGTGCAGTATCCGTCTTTAGACATCTAGCCCACAGCTGTGCCACTTCTTTCTTTGACCTTATTAAAAGTTGCTGTGCCTTGCAATTACAGTGCGTACCAGTTTTATATGGAGGAACTGTATGCTGCCTCTGTTTATTATAATGGATCGCAGTTTATAGTCGTCTGTAATTAACTTTAGCGGTAATTAAAAACAATGAAATGCTGATGATATATTGGGGTAAGAAACCTAAAAGCTGTCTCCACTACATGCAGCTGAATAACCACTTGGGGTTTGAGCAACTAATGTTTGGATCCACGAGGCACAAGTATCCCCAACAAAGACGTTTCTCCAAAATGCACATTTCTAATCTAGTCAATAATAAAATGAGACAATCAAAATATTATAAGGGCTTGAAAATAAAAGGTATTAAGTGGAGAGCAGTGTTGTGGTCTTGGATAATCACGTTATCACATAGCCTTTATTACAAATTGATTCAGCAGCTTGTACAAGTAATGAGACTCCATTGCAAACTGAATCCCCAACCACCTGCATGTGAGAGATTTTTAAAAGCCCTTTTAAATCCATACTTACATGTCACACATCAGGAGACAACCTGACACAGAAGAAATGAAATATATAATGTATAAACTGTTTGAAAGCCTGCTTTTCACTCTTCTGATAATGTTTTATTTTTTTTTATAACAGTAATTTAAAAAAATACATATATATACTGTATGTATGTGTGTGTGTGTGTGTATATATATATATATATATATATATATATATATATATATATATATATATATATATCTTTAAAGGTGCCGTAAGATACAAGCTGATGCGCACTCCACAAGGTCAGACTGTGAGTGGGTGGATCTCAGCTTGTATCTTGCACAGCACTCTATACTGCATTCTGTATAATATATAGCTTTGATAATAGAATATAAGGATACATAGAATATATGGTACAAAGACATCATTAATACAGCTGTATGATCACATCTTTACAGAAGATTGCATTACCCTTTTTAGCGCTTGAGATAAACTTTTGGAAGACTGTTTCACTGTCGCAAGCGACATGATTTAAAAAAAGAAGAAAAAAAAGAAATTTAATCAGAGAGTGTCAACTTGCTTGACGTGTCTACGCTTCCTGGAACAGCACTAATAATTCAAAGTGATGTTCATTTTTATTCCTTCACCGGAGCTCGCAGTGCAGTTCTCATGAGTCTGTTCTGATCTACAGCTAGTCAATTATTCGGTGTCGCTGGAGTTTGCAGTCAACGGTGTGCTCCTAGCGATGCTCACTGCTGATTACAAAACAGATACTGCACTGCCGCTACCCTGGTAATTAGGGGGGGCTTGGGCAATTAAAACCCCTGTCAGAGTGCCAGCCACAATGAGCAATCATTTAAAACATCAAAATGGACGGCAGATGGTTTGAAAGGTTTCTTTCTTGTAATCCGTGGTCTATGAGGGTTCAGAACTACAGCAACAGGCACTTGTCTTGCCTTTCACATTACAATGGGGATCAGTCATTGAGTGATGGATTGCCTTTCACATTACAATGGGGATCAGTCATTGAGTGCTGGATTGTCTTTCACATTACAATGGGGATCAGTCATTGAGTGCTGTATTTTCCATGTTTTCTGAATCTGGATGCGGAGATGTGTGAATAGGTTTTAAGTCAACGTTGGTTAAAAAAGCAGCTCCCTCTGCGTGGCTAGAAGGAACGTTCTGTTGTGTGTATTCAGTGTTTTACCTTTGCAAGATGCCCTGACGGTTTAGTTTTTTCAGTGAGGGAACATCACTCTTTTAGTTTTATCATCCAGTTAGAAGCGGCAGAGTCAGACATCATGTTTTTCAACAAAGTAATACCAGTCTTGTGCTTAACCCAATTACAGCCACCCTAGTTTGCATTAACGTCAGTAAAATACGGCTGGTTTACAGCAGAGGTAATGATTTAATTAGCAGCGGATGTATTTGTTTCTATTAAAGTCACCCTGTAGGTCTGACAAGTGCTGCGGTTCAGTTTTGGCCAGATTCTCGGAAAGTTATGAGCCAATTAAAACAGTGCCTGTAAACTTTAAGGCAGGAATTACATTTGCTCACACACTAACTCTCCCTCTGTTTCACAGATGGCTATAAAACATGAAATCACTAAAAGCTGTTTTTTTAATTTTTTTATTACATATTTTATTTTACATATTATTTTGCTGTACGTTAGAGTTTCAAAGTAATGGTAGGCTAAGCACACCGTTTCATTGTGGAGTAGTGGTTAGGGCTCTGGACTCTTGACCGGAGGGTCGTGGGTTCAATCCCAGGTGGGGGACACTGCTGTTGTAACCTTGAGCAAGATACTTTACAAGATTATATTGTACAGCAGGCCTTATACAGTTCAGTGGGCGTCCTCCGATCCCACAACTGAGCCAGCTTGCTCTTCTACTGAGGTGCAGACATCAGAGAGCTCCCAGCCTCTGGAGGACGAAGGCTAGCCCTGCAGGTCTCCGTCTGAGCTCACCTAGCCAGCAGGGCCTGCTGTAGTGAGATGAGAAGCAGTTCCTGCCTCCCTAACCTGTGGGAGCGCCAGAGCCAATGTGATGCTCCCTCTGGCTCTACATATACCTCAGTGTATGCTTTCAATTATGTGGCTTAATAAAGACAATGGCAATCTTTTTCTTTAACAACACTGTAAAGACACGTCAGTGGCAAGAAAACTACTGTACGGGGCAAAGCAGCAGCAGCTCGGGGGAGCCTCCCTTACCATAAACATACAGTATACATTCTGCCAGTTCCAGCAGGCTTTTAACTTCATGCTTTCCACTGCATGCTGGCTTACGTCTGCATGAATTCATGTAAAACCTGCTATAACTGCACCAGACGTTTCAGGGAAAGGTTTCTCCCTGTGATTTACATCCTGCTGACAACAATGAGATGCTAGTGTTTATAGCGTGAGAAGGTCCATGCTGAGCGCATGAAACACAGTGCGCAATGTGTATTTGTACTCCTCTGTCTTCAGCAGGCTCACCGCTGCTATTGGCAAGGAACAGGCAAGGCTCTATTAACACCATGTGTGGAAATGCTTGGATTTTTTCAAAATATTTTTCAGACAACCTTTAAATCTTGACTGATGTGTTTACAACCATAATGGGTGTAGGTACATCTGTATCAAAACACAGAGCCGAAACCCATCTTTTAAAAACAAACCTCACAAGCGTTTGGCTACGGGACTACAACTTTCTTGAAGTCTTTTTCAGATTTTCAGAGTGCTTACACAGTAAAAGGTAAATATACTGTAGTTAAGCTAATTACCATTACTGACACCTCAATAGGTTCAAAGCCAGAATTCAAATGAGGGAGTAGGCTATAAATCTGAAGTGCATTCGAAATCGCAAGGATGGCAGAAGGGGCCACGAGGCCACTTTGTCATAGGGTTGCACCGAGAATTATAAAGAGGGTTCTGTTCTACTGCGATTAGAATCAGCTGTGGATTAGTTCCTGTACTTAATTCTTTCCAGAATTCTTAGGCATGGTATAGTCCAGGCAACAGATTGGATTGTATACTTGATCACATTAGATACTCAATGCTATAACCTGGCAACACTATTCAGTAACAGTAAAACAACATGTTGAAAGCCATGAATCATATTTCTCGGTACTATCCTTACGGAAGAACATAGCCATTTCAAAACATGCATTTTCATTAAGGATGGAATTGTTGCCAATTTAATTTAGGTGCAGCCTGTATTGTAACTGTTTAGCTTCACTGTATTTTATAAAGCATGAACTTTACAAAATGTACAGTACTTGTATGCCATAGTACAAACATGGCAAAGTGTAATAAAGCTTAGGTGTAGCAAAGCATTTGGAAGGGTTGGTAATGCCCAGCATTGGAAAAGAATGGGGAAAAAATGACACATTATGGGAGAACTGTTCAGGTAAAAACAGGGTCTTACAAATTAACTGATTTTGTTCTGAGAACAATGTGGTGTTTAAGATCTTGCTGCGCATGTAATACAGAAGCCTAGAGTACATCAAAATAAATATTAAACCCCTCTGGATTCAACCAGTTTTAACAACATATTGTGTTTTTAAATTTGAAATATGAAGCCAGTGCACATCTTCAAATGTCTGCCTTGGTTAACCTGATCAAGAGGTCCACCTGTCCATCAGATAGTAAGTAATAGTAACAGTGCAGTCTAGACTCCTCTTCAAAGACCATGCTGCCAGCACACTACCTGACAACCTGACAGCTTCATGTGAACAGCCAGCAGGAGTGTCCTTCTCCAGAACACTGAACATCTCTATCCAGGAATGCCATGACAAGCTGCTGACTGCTGATACATCAAACACCTGGCGCAGAGCTGCAAATGGTAATGTATCTCCTCACATCGCGATGCACAAAGGAACTAGGCTGGTGAAAGATACTGCTGGCTCATATATTTACATTGCTTGGCAGAATCTGATCAAAGTTTCTTTAAAATGTGTGAAATTCACAAAGCTTTACTTCCTCAGTTAATAAAAACCCACCGGCGCTGATTCCCTTCCAGTCTGTCAGTCACAATCTACCTGCCTTGATTTTGCACCAGTCTTTCTCTAAGCTTTAACCATACATTCACTCATATATATGTTTCAGATAGGGTTTTTTTTTTGTTTTTGTTGTTAAAAAGTCAGCAACGGTCTGGAACAGTTTCACACATTTCAATCTTCCATTTCAATCTTCTATTTCAACACTCTTTGTTAAATAAGCAAGTTAAAATAGGGTTTTGACAAAACAGTATTATCAACATCCTGAGTCCCCAGTAGCCAAAACAAATCTAAAAAAAAAAGAACAAGATGAGTCAGTCTGAGGAAGGCTCAATTAAAACAGAGGGAGGTGGGCAGAGGGATTGATGAATGTCTTCTGTGAAGCAGTCAGACAGCAGGGAGCTTGGTAGTAACAGGTTTCAAACAAGCCACTTGTTCTAAGTTTAAAAACTGAAGCAGACTCCCTGGACCTCTGCTGCTGAACAACATCAGGAAGGCATGTGCTTTGGTTGTTTTAAACAAAATGGGGTTGGGGTTAGGTTTAGTTTTAAGGTTAGTGTTAGTGTTAGGGTTAGGATTAGAGTTGGGGTTAGGATTAGATTTGTGGTTGGGGTTAGAGTTTGGATTGGGGTTGGGATTGGAGTTGGGGTTGGAGTTGGAGGTGGGATTAGGGTTGGGGTTAGGTTTATGGTTGGGATTGGGGTGTGCGTTGGAGTTATAGTCAGTGTTAGTGCAAGTGTTAGTGTTACAGTTAGAGTTAGGGTTAGTGTTAGAGTTAGGATTAGAGTTAGGGTTAGCTATGTTACGATTTAGCTGTGTTGTGATTCCAGAAAAGGCTGGCAGTTCCAGGGGTCACACAACCACTATAGAAGTACAGTGTTTATCACACCACAATAAAAAAGGGTGAAAACATTTTCAAATGGAATCTGACTTTACAGAGATAAGATTTTCCAAAATGATGGGGAAAAGTTTGATGTCCCACGGATATAAATGGATAATTAGTTTCAGATTGCCTGCTTGCTAGAGAACACCAATGTCGCCGGAAACAGTGCACCTCGGAATTCAAAGGAATGGTCATTTCCAGAGTGCGTGTTGTTAAACTAATCTAATTATTGACTGGAATTCAAATATAGTTCATAGCTAGTTGAGTCGTCCAATCCCCCCTCTAAACAACATCCAGACCCGCGGGCCTTTGTGAACCACTTTGCTGTTTGGTTGGTACCGTGACCCAGGCAGGAATGTTATAGTGGCGTCTATTCCAGGGGGTGTGGCCTCATCCTCCACTCAGAGCTCAGAGAACCAACCACAACAGCAGCACAGCGTCCCAGCGACTCCAGGCACGACACAGAAGGGAAACCGCAGGCAGTGACTGTGTCGTCAGATCTCAACCGGTCGACTCCCTCCGGCCCTATATATAGATATAGATAAAAAGTCAACAACACTACATTTAAGAAATAGTTATCCGATTACAAAAGTAAATGTGTTTACATTTCAACCTCCAGGACAAATGGTATGAGTCACTGTAAAGTTTCCCCTGCTCTTAATTACCTTCAGTTCCATTTACTGTATCTGCTTCCCTTCTCACTGTGTGGATGCACTTTCTCTTAGTAATACATAGTTACAATGTCATTTAAATTACCTTGAGGGCTATTTAAAGTACTTTGAAACGCCACATTATATATGTGTGTGTATATATATAAACACACACACACACACAGTCGCTGACAAAATTATTTGGGCATCCTTACATTAGTATTTTGTGTGCCCACTCTTTGCTTCCTTTACAGCTTGAAATCTTTTTGGTATTTTGAAACCAGTTCCTGGCATCTTTCCAGAGATATTTTTGCCCATTCTTCAACACATACAGCTTTGAGTTCTGCAATCGACTTTGGTTTCCTTTTTGCAACAGTTGCCTTCAAGTCAATCCATCTCAATGGGATTCAAGTCTGGGGACTGAGATGGTCAATCCATAACTGTAATCTTCCTTTTTTTCAGAAATTCCTTTGTAGACTTCACAGAATACTTCGGGTCATTATCCTGCTGGAGCACAAACTTCCGTTCAATAAGCCTTCTATCACTGGGTAACAAATGAGAGTGCAAGATGTCTTGATATTTTGCAGCATTCATTGATCCTTCTACAATACCATCACACAACCTCCACCATGTTTAACACCGGGCATGATGAACTTTTCTTTAAATCCTTCTCCTCTCTTTCTCCAAACATACTGTTGCTTTCTTGGTAAAAAAAAAAAAAAAAGTTATATTTTGGATTCGTCGACCATTCGTCGAACGATTCTACTTCCAGATTTTGCAGATTTTGCAGAAATATTTATTGGTCTTCCACACCTGGAGCTAGTAGTTCCTGTTATCATGTGTTTGTCAAGAATAGCCCACACAGAGTCTTTCTGCTATTTTTCTGGTAGTTTCTCTTTTTCGTTTAGTTGTATCACTGCCATTCTGAGACTGTACTCTTTAGTTTTAACCATTTTTTGTTGCTTTTTTTAATCACAAATTTCCAATTTATTTTTCAGCACTTGATTATATATTTATTCTATAATTATCATCAGGTGTTTGTTTTCAATCATGATAATTGTCAATAATTAGCAACGAATGGGTTTCATACAAAATATTTTGATAGCCCAAATACTTTCGTCAAAGTATGAAATTAGTTTTTGCATGTTATTTTTCATTTTATGCATGTTACATAATGTGTTGTTTTATTATAAAGCTGAATCTCTACTTAATAATAATTTTAACGGCAATCTAAACTAGCTGGATAAAAAAAAAGAGAGTTGCCAAAATAAAGAGCACACGTTTCCCTTTTTTTATTTTGTATTTTATTTTAGTGTTCAATCTAACTAAACTGGGTGAGACACAAAGCAAGTTCAAAACAGATATTTCAATAATCCAGCCAAGAAGTATAAAAGAAAGAGGAAAGGAGGTAAACAAAACAAAGACTAACACGAATGGTAACTTTAGAAAGAAAAGCGGCGTTGGGCCAAACCTGTGTCCCAGTTCAAGAACAGTTCAAACTGAGCCCTAGAGCACATGTAATAGAAAACAGTCTCTGCTTTAACAGGAGTTAATGAGTGGAAATACTGAGGAGGCCCACAATCACATGCACCAAACATCTTCCATCCAACTGCTCTGAGTGAGTAACAAACAAGACTTTTCCCACACTGCTCTTTAAAAATGTTATTACATGTTCCGAGGAAGGTTCCTTTCCAAACCCACCAGCCCTGTGACACAGTCTTCCTGCATACAGAAACTTGCTGTTTCTTCTGCAGAGTTTTGTTTAAGCCAGCGTTTTGTATTCTTAGTTTGTCCGATTCTACAAAACTAGCGCAGCGGTAGCTTGGCCTTAGTAAAAGTGAAGTGTAATAAAGTATAGTGAAAGCATGGTAAATCATAGGCATGATAAAGCATATTAATAAATATTGTAAACCAGTCTAATTATGGTAAAAACCCGAATGTTTATAATGTTTGAGAAAGTTTACCCCAGTATATACTGTTAAGTACTCGTCAATCAACATGAGGATCACTTTGGCACATATTGCAATACAGTAGGTGTTGGTTATTAGCAACCCTGATAAGGACAACTTTCAGTTATTAACAACATTTTCCCAGGATGCAATCCCGTCCCATAGACTTTAATATTAATGTAATTCTTATATTAGCAACCTCACGCTGCTTATTGACATCTTAATTACTCGTTGCCATTGCTACAGAGCGCACTTGCATGATTTATGCACGTACTTCATGCAGCTTTTATAACACACTGACTTTGCAACTGCATATTTCTGGCAAACTGAGGCAGAATCGTGGCTTTGAAACTGGCTATGAAGCTGCACGCAAAATTGAGATGGATTTACAGTGGGAGGTGGTACATTGTAAAAAGCAGATAAAGTTGGACAATTTCTTATTTTAAAAATGTGTTCTTTGGAATTGAGTGTAAGTACAACACATATTTTTATGTTTGCTTTACTCGTTGTAAGGACAATTGGAGTACATTGTGTAGTACTATTTAAGCCGACTCCTTTTTTTTGTTTGTTTTACACATGTGTGAAGTAAACAGTTCTATGTTTGGGTATTTCGTGTTTCTCAAGTTCATTTTTTAACACTGACATTTAAAACACATACATTTCAGTGCCATATTTGTACAACTACAGTGTTGTTGTTCCATATACATACACTTGAAAACATGGGCTTTTCGCTTATTGGCAACTTCCAGTTAATGACAACTTAATGACTTAATGGTTAATGACCGAGAGGTTGTTAATAAGTGGCATCTACTGTATATATATAATAAAATTTGTGGTCCCAAAAGATAATCTGCATAAAGCTATCAAGAACCATTTCAAGAATCGTATCTGAATCCCATGAGACACAATACACAAATTGTCCTAATTTAAAAAATCAGAACTGAAATGATGTTGCATATAAAAATAATGCATTGTAAATCTTGCCTCATGGTGTGCCGCTTGTTGGATCACATCATGTAATGCATGGGTGTTTAAGGACTGCCCCCTCCTTGTTGTGTGCTCTGCAGTACTGCTTACAAGGACAGAGACAGCCCTTTACTATAGTTCAACCCACGCCTCCGATGATCCATCAGCTTTTATTTTGTGCCCCGTAAGGAATGCTCACATTTCTTGGTTAAAATCTAAGCCCAGCGGCTGCCACTCATGCTGCAGTATCTCAGGTAATTAACAGTTTGGAAAGGGACGTGGTTATCCTGGGAAGCCCGACTAGCCTTGTGGCAATTTGTATGTGTGGAAGTGCATTTGCATGATGCACCTGAACATGTGGTGTGAACACAGAATTACAACACACAACAGACCATCAGAGCAGTGACTGCAAAGCTGCATCTAGCATTCTGGTCAATTTTTCCATAAGACGAAAATAATATGCAAATTTTACCAGTGACTCAAAAGACAGCATACTTGCCTCTCAGCCAGAAGATCAAAGGTCTCTAAATCTTTTGTGCAAAACCTACTTGGACATAGTGGCATGCTCCTGCTTGAAGCAAACCCAGATCAGTTCTTATTTGTGTATCCCAGCAGCCTGGCACAGCAGCCTCTTGTCAGAGGAACTGGACCAGGGGACCCAAGTCTCGGCAAAGTGCTACTGTACAGCAACAGGTTTGAAGTGTGTTTCAAAGGACAGCACGTCCAAAAGCATGCACCAGTACGACTATCAAAAAGAGAGAACTATTTGAAAACCTCAAACTTTCTGTACTGCTGTATAGCAACATCATTCATGTATTGGTTTTCATTGCAGTGAGCAAAATATAAACATTTACAAGAAAATATTTGACTATTGTCAACTCGCTGCAGTCTGACATGCCAATCTTACAATGCCTGGTTCTATACAAACACTGGTACAGTATGTTAATATTACCTTACACCACATTCCTTCACTAATACATGATATAGCTGTGGTTGAAGCAGGTGTTGATCTTCCATTGAGTGGGGATATACGGCAGGCAATGTTACAGAAGATGAAAAAGCCCTGTCCTCCGTATTGTTTATCTTTCGTATACATACTTGTGCAGAGATACTAACATCCTCTTACTACTGTCCTTTATTTATTGGTACTTGATGCCAATGCCATATCGGAAATAGGCTTTTCCAATGTAAACACACTAGTGTTAAGAACCAGGTAGCAACAACCACTAAGGAAAATGGTTGACTGTGACATCACCACTGCAGTACCCCATAACTTCATTACAAGACTATTTCAATGCAAACATCTTTAAGAGAAAACAATCGCAAGACGTTTATTGTAACTTGTCCAAGTCATGTCATCTATGCATAATCCAATGCATTTCCTATCACCATTACCCCATTGTGATTTCAATAACCGTCTATCAGAAGTGAACACCTTAACATTAACTTATTTGTATTTATTTTTGGGGGGGCTGTGTATTGGCTTGTTGAGGTTTGTTAAAGGCAACTAGCAGGATATTTGGTAGATTTATTTCGCTCCCCTAACCTCCAGGCCCAGACAGAAGCTCTTTTCTATTTCCCAGACTGACAGCTGGCACCCTGAACTCCAGCTGGCTCCTCTGGTTCAACTCGCACAGCGCACAGCGTGCCAGGATGCAGCACAATGATCCCATTGAGGAGACAGCGAGCCCTCTCTTCAGCCCAGTGCAGTCAAGTGATGTTGCAGACAACCTGGGACAGGAATGCAGAAGAAAGGCAGGAATCGACACCGTCCCTCCCCAAAAGGAATGCTCAGCAGCTTCCAAAAAACACAACTATAACTCAAGTAATAAACTGATTTTTTAGCTGTATCTAATTCTTCAAGGTTAATTATGTGAAATCATGAAACCACGTATCCAGCCACAATAAAAAGCAATCTACAACACAAAAACACACTATTCTACCTGAAACTAATCTTGTTGGTATAGTCTAATGTTGGAATACTCTGAAATAATGTATCTCTCCAATATCCATTAAATCGATATTGTAAACTACCAGTATCTCCTTATTCAAATGCGTTCAGTTAATTGCAGCAAATGCACAATTGATTGCCACTTGCATTACACTAAAATCATTTCCCTGGCACGCCACTGAAGACATTTAAAGTTGCTGGCTCCATTGTTGTCGAGGGAGTCAGTCTCTGAAAGCCATTTTAGAACCACTGTTCCAAGTACAGTTCTGAAGTAAACATTTTGGACTAACTACAAACCCAAAGTCTGCAGCACCAAAAAAAGTCAAGACCACTCTCAGCAGTGGTCTCAGACCACCCACGAAGGGACAAGGCATGAATAAGCCTTTGTGACTTTTCTTTCAGTATTTCTAAATTTAGCTCTATTGACTGTTTAATAGTTATGGATGAGCTTGGAGACTCAGCTCCATAGCCAGGACCAGGGCTTTGGCATAATGACAGAGGAGCAGGGCTGTCAAGCGTGCCTAGTCTTTGAATAGGTGATATCTGATGTTGTTATCTGTCTGATGAAATATACTTGTGTGCTTTGCTCAAGCAAGATATATATAGTTGCATAACTGCATGACACAAACATTCAATATTTATTTGACTACGGTTCTATTAACAGAGCCTCGGGAGTGAAATTGGCTAAAACCTTCCCCTCACATTTCATTATTTTTTACATTAACCGCCTGAAGGATCTGCCCATCTAATGCCACAGAAATTCAAAGTGCCAATTACCCACCATCTTCAATCGATGCACCCCTAACAATAACCCTGCACCTGGTATATCAAAAGAGTGACTGACTGTGTCTCACATCATTTCTGACACTGCCATCTGGACAAATCTCCTCATGTGGACAAAACTGCTTTCTGTGCACAGCATCATTAGCATTATTGCGTGCCATTTCAAAACACCCCACACAGCCAGACAGCCTGCTCGGTGATGAAGTCAGCATTCTCTGGGAGAAGGCCTAGCCGCACAAGTACTCAATGTACCTTGAAAGTACATTGATAAAGACACATGTTACCCCGACCTTCTGTACCAAGGGACCCCACAGTTCGGTTTTCGTTTTCAGGAAAGGCACATTTTGCTGCTGTGGCTTGGGCAGAGCACCAGGAGGAGGGTGGTTTGTTGGAAGAAGATGTTCTTCCAAGGCAAGTTCGTCAGCTCCAAACCTTTGAACTCAGAGATGACAATTTGGGCGTGTGTCTGATGATGACAAAAGTAGGTGGTTTCTGCTCAATTGACAAACCATTTTAAATCTTTATCAGGAGTTGGAGGGGGGTTGGAAATAAGACTATTGCATAGCAGCTTGTTCCATTCCTGGTTTTACTACAAGTTGAATATGACACTTCTGAGATGGTTGCCAATACACTGTGGCTGATCAAGTTCGTAGTAAAAAAACTGACTGGGTGAAACCTGGGGAGGCACAGGGTCACTAACACTGACAGCAGAGTCTATAACTCTGGATGAAGTTTCACATTTTACATCTACAGTCACAGATCTACCGCAATGGTTCTGTAGGGTGTCGTTTCTGTTATTATTATTATTATTATTATTATTTATTTCTTAGCAGACGCCCTTATCCAGGGCGACTTACAATTGTTACAAGATATCACATTATACATTATATCACATTATACAGATATCACATTATTTTACATACAATTACCCATATATACAGTTGGGTTTTTACTGGAGCAATCTAGGTAAAGTACCTTGCTCAAGGGTACAACAGCAGTGTCCCCCACTGGGGATTGAACCCACAACCCTCCAGTCCAGAGTCCAGAGCCCTAACCACTACTCCACACTGCTGCCCTATAATTGTTGAATGTGTTGCATAAACTAACAGAGACCTTGCTGCTCTCTCCTCACCAGCATGAGAACATCCATTGGCCTGCTTATTGTGCACTGCCCTGTAAATTGTTTAATCAGTCACACCCTTCCATAGGGGTAACCAAAGCAATAATGTGAGTTCAAAACACAGACAAAGGAGTGTAGTATGCATGCACTACAGCAACCAACTCCGGGCAGGGGAGGAAAGAGGAAGGCTGGGAATCAAAAACAAATAAAGAAACCAAGATGCTGCCTTTATATTCCTTCAAACACCAAAAAAGTCTGCAAGGTTTATTTTCCCACATTTAAAATGAACCACAGAAATCCCACACAGCAACATTGCTGCTTATTAGATACACACAGATGATTGCAAGAATAAATAAATAAATAAACATACCTCCTCCCAGGAACACCCAAGATATTAATTCACACGTGTTGTACAAGTGTACACATGGTTAATACATAAAGATATTGATTGATTGATTGATTGATTGTTATCCCTTATTGCAAAGATTATTTTTGCTTGCAAAACTCATCAGAAATATATCCCCCACCAAATGCTATACAAAATATATTGCAAATTATATATTTTTTGAATCCAGCGCTTTTTTAACGACACACCATCAATGCAGTAAAACAGTACCAAACAACTTGTGTAGCTAGTGCAGACCCCATAGAAAACGCTACTCACTGCCCGCCTGACTGGGTCCCGGCGCAGAGGTGCCAACTGGCGTTGGGGGAACCGGCCTTGGTCTGGGCTTTGGGTTCGTCAGAACTACCCTTACAGGTCCAACATACTCCACGTAAGTGCCGGGGAAGTCTCCATTGTCCTTGGTCCTTTCGTTTGTCCCGCTGAGCCACCCCCTTGGGCTTCTCTCGTCGCCCTCCTGATAGTCAGACGTCACCAGAGCCGCTTTATTAACAGTGAGGATGTCACCGGGCTGCAAAGAAATGTCATCGCCACGGTCCTTCTTGTACTCGAACAGCGCACGGTAGTGGAAGCCAGCTTCAGAACACATCGTTCGCGGCTTGCATCCACTTGCAAATTGCGTACGGTTAAACTTCTTGCACAGGGCACAATAAACTATTTTTTGTTGAAGCACAGTACGAAATCGTGTATAAATAGTCCGTGTACAGCAGGTAATGTCTACGGCGCGACCTGTAAATTCCGTGCGCTGTGAAACTACCGTACGAAAGCTTTTTATCAACAAAAAATATTATAATTACCTGCTTTGAAGTTTTCAAAAAACAAAAACAAACAAACAAACAAACAAACAAAACTTCTGTTCACTGCATGTTGTAAAACACGGGCAGTTAAAAAGAAACCGCGTTTATATAGAACTACACTTTTAAAGTAAAGTGTAAAAAAACTAGTTTATATATCTATATATATATATATATATATATATATATATATATATTTTTTTTTTAAAAAAATGTAATTATGAATACTTCCTTAAAAAAGGGTGGTCCGTCTTACTGTCGCACACAGTCACAGAATTCTGCGGCAGTGTTCCACAGATGTTTATTATTTAAAGATCGCAGACATCAAGGGCTGAATTTGCTTAGGTTATGCTTTTGAAGAGAATTTAATCCAGGTGATCCGACCACCCAGTTGTTACCATCCACTTGCGCTGGTTTTTTGAAAGCATAAACCACGTCGGGGATACCTGCAACAGCAAATTAATTCAGAGTTAAAGAATTGCTATATAATTAATTTGCAGTTTCACGTTTTTGTTATTGTATTGATAAAGGCACATTAAACAACAAAAGCAACTCCTTTAACGTTTTATTTAAATCTACCGATTAATATTCAATGGATTCAAGAAATTAATAGTTTTAAACGTCATTGAATATTAATTAATTTGGACATCATGCCCATTTTAACGCAATCTGAAATGTATTGTAATGTCACCATTTCTGATTATACAAAAATAACCCTTCATATAAATAAAATAACACCATCTTTATGTAAAAAGCATAGAAGAAAATAAGAAAGCGTTCAAAACGTGTGCATATTTGTGATAAAACACAAACAAACAAAAAAACAATAAACACCAGCGTGCAGGGCAAGAATATACCCGGATAACTTCTGCAGTAACAACAGCTGGGGAAATAAATAAATACAGTTACCTTTTTTGAAAAAGAAAGTAGCCTGCTCTGTACACTAAGGCTGGGCTGTCCGTGTAGTATTAAATAAATGATATTACGATTTCATCATTTGAGAGCACCGTATTGAGTTTGACATTGTCGGCTGCAGCTTGTCTTCACTGAAGTTCTGCTTAATCCGAGTCGGGCAGCTTTAGCACTGCCGTAGAGTACTGTGTTTATATGGGTGATGTCAGAGACCACACCCCCCTCAGTGATAGATTAAAGAGTAAACTCGCAGCAGCATTAGGCTGTACTGAAGCAGGTGGAGAAGATGCGGTGCACTGGATCTGAGTGATTCCATGGACAGGGATGGAAAAGGCGACCCGGTTAACACGTTTCTCATTACAGTGTGAAGTGACAGTGCAGGAGTTTGGTCAGAGGTTAACGCTTGTCTTATAAATAACAAATCAAAGCATATATTGTGTCCCCCTTTGTTAGTAATAAAGGTAGATTTAAGGTGTAGGATGTTGGTTTTTATGATGTATGATACCCTGCCTAGTCAAAATGCAAAATCATACCTTTCAACAGAGCTCCTACCATTTTTAATGAAAATCAGAAGCTGACTTGTCAAGTCAGTGCACCTCTGGTGGTGTAGGTTTTGACACTAATATGAAACATCACGGCAGTTAGACAAGGGACTTGGTACATAATACTCGCAGTATATTTGCTTGAACCAAAGTCATTGTATTTATCTTGCTCCTATTATTACTTGTACTGTGATACTTGAAATGTATTTGCTTACGATTGTAAGTCACCCTGGATAAGGACGTCTGCTAAGAAATAAATAATAATAATAATAATAATAATAATAATAATAATAATAATAATAATAATAATAATAATAATAATACCATATTTACAAACAGAGTTATGAGGGTAGGTTTCATCTTCATGCAGTACAAATTCAAACCATTAATTTGCAGTTATGAGTTCAAAATCCAAATTCTGTCTGTCTGCCTGCCTGTCCGCCCGTCCGTCTGTCTGTCTCTTGCGTTGCCAGCCAGTCATCTGGAAGTTCTTCCCATTTTACAGAATTACAGTAGTTTGTGTTTCATTCCTACTGCTGACAATGTCTGTTCCCACATAATAATGATAGCGTGGTAACCCCCAAGCCTGATTTATGATGCTATGATGTAACTAAATATACAGACGGTGTTTATCTGTGTCTGAGGGGTACTGATCAGCTCTCCTGGGAAGTGATTGAGTGATTATCTGGGTCATACTGCAGGGAGGTATGGATGCTAGAAAATTTCAGGAACTCTTTAGATCAAGCATTTCAGCAGACTCCTTGACAAATGCTTCAGCTAAAAGTCTTTTTTGATGTCTTGAAGCCTTGACAACAGTGAGAAAGGTTTCCAGTGGAAAGGTTTGTGAAAGACCAATACAGAATCGTGGACTGCTCTATTACAGTAGCGTTAATCGGGGTTTGTGAACAATTGCACCATTTTATATTCCTGTGTAAGTTGCAAAACTAGAAATAACAGGTCTGATTTCTGGTTTTGTTTTACAGTAAATCCATCTTGCCCAAGTGCACAGAGCTGAGGATAGAGCAAGGGAAGCCCAGATGTGAAGGGAATAGGAAATATCTGCACCGATAGCTGTGATGGAGACTCGGGTTTGTCACAGAGAATCACATGGATGAGAATGACATGGGTGACATTCACAATGTTACCCTTGTAATAGCCTTTCACTGGTCTTTATGCCAAACTGCAACTATTGGGAAAGGAAAACAAACATTGTACTAAACTAGGAGCAAAGTACAGAGGCAGGATTGTGAGGGGTTTTGAGATGCGTGTTACTGTAGTCACAACACCATCCCCAGTGCATGATTTGCTGTGTTGGTATTTTGGGATGGATGGCATGTTCACACATCCACAGGGTATTGATTATATCTCCCAGAGCTGCCATAGCCAGACAGGGACCTCCAACAGTGATTACTATAATTGCTGCATATTTAATGAAACAGGTCACAAAACCAAGCCTGGATGCCAAGTGTATAATTCATTTAGACCTAGGCCTGTTGAAACCAGCCATTCGATTACATGCAAAACACAATCCCAAAGCAGCAGAAATCAATACCTTCATCTGCAAACCAGTTACACTGTATTCAGTTTAAACTACACTCAGCTTGTTCTAAATTAGTTTCAGAAAACTTAAAAAGGGCCGTTGAAAAACAAACACGAATAGAAATCTGCATAACCCATATTAAATATTGATTACCTGTAGGGAAGATATATACCGGTATGTCTATATAAAATAATGTAAATTCTACCCTTAGCCGCAGAATGAACTTGTTTAAGCTAATGTAATATTCACATTTTAAAATGCAATGGTAAAACTTGAATGCATTGTTAGTTATGAGTAACGTTTGACCCATCACAGCATATAAACCATGTGTGTGTAATATATACAGAGCATCAAAAGAAACTTAACACATTTATTTAAAAAAAAAGGTATATAAATGATGGACATTGACTAAATGTTTTTTTTTTTTTTTCTACAATGCAACATTTAATTTCCCAATATAGATTCATCTTTTAAAAAAAATAAAACCCAATGCATAACTGTTTAGCTAAATATGTTTTGAGTAGTGTCAGTAAGAAATGCATTCTTATTGTAATATAGTAACGTTTTACTGAAAGCTACTTTAAGAAGCATCAAAGTGTGAGTTTCACTGCTCTAGTTAAGCTGAGGCAGGCACCACAGATATCTAGAGACACATCTGCTTTCATCCTGGCAGCTTTTAAACGCAACCCAAACAGAACAGAACTGTCTTCCTAATTATCATTTCAACATTGCAGAAAGGCATACCAGTGATAGAGATTCTTCTGAGATAATACACACAGGTCTCACTGGGTGGGGAAAGTGCTTCTAAGATAATACACACAGGTCTCACTGAGTGGGGATAGTGCTTCTAAGATAATACACACAGGTCTCACTGAGTGGGGATAGTGCTTCTAAGATAATACACACAGGTCTCACTGAGTGGGGATAGTGCTTGTGAGAGTCATGTGATACCATGCTTTCTCGTAAAGTAAAATATACTGTCCACAAAATAAAGACCATGAATTAAGTGGACAGGAATGGGGGTTGCTGGGATAGTTGTGTGCCCAGGGCTGGGCTGAGTCCATTAAATAGGACAGCCAGTGCTTTAGAGTGACGTCACCACACTGTTAGGAATTACAGGGAGCAGCCAGAATCAATATTTCACAGAGGAATGAGCTTTAACAGGATACTGGCTGAAGGCCCCCTCCTCCACAACCACTGAGAAAGGCAGCCAAGAGCAGAATGCAGTGTTTTACTAAAGCAATGATTGTTTTTTGAATAATGTTTTTTTTTGTCCTGCAAATTACACTTCTTTTTCCCTTCAAAGCCCACTAACCACCAACAAATCACACTCACAACAGTAGGATGTTTTGAAGCATGTCCTTTCTGCAGTTCCCAGTTCTGAGTACGGTGAGTTTTATTCTCCACGTGCTATTCCCAATAGCTTGACTTTCATGCCTCTTTTCAATGGGGCCTCTATCACCAGTTTCAAATATCAGACTCCAATTCCAATGCACGGCTGATTTTGGATAGTCGCCAATAATCTCCACTCCATGCATAGAGCTCCTGGGCTACGTTTTTAAAAGTTTGGAATGAAGCGGTCACTCTAAGGGATTTCTGGTTCATTGCAGCACTTCAAAAAAAATACAAAGTTTGGTTATACTGTAAAAGTTGTGACAGAAACTTTCAGATGACAGACAGAGCAAGAGAAGTGGTGTTATTTGACCTTCCCACTCTCTCTCTCTCTCTCACACACACATACTCTATCGTTCTTCTTTCTTTTTATAAGACAGAAGAAAAAAACAGCATCTGTTTCGTTCGTTCTCCTTACATTAAGTGTGATAACTAAAACAGAGGTCTGTGTGCGTCGGTAAGCTTATTATCAATCGTGGACACGGTGAACTTAGTACGCCTACCCACTTTTTGTTTATATCCTGAGGTTAAAGGGTCAGTTATTGAGGTGAGTTCAGGCTGGCAGAGATGAAATACTAAACCCCACAATGTATGCGCAATGACAGCACACACAACTGTATCTTTTTACTCTTGTGTAGAATCAAAGCATGTTTAATGAGGCTGCCTTCTTGTAAGTCAAATACCTCTGTTGGTACTTTGAAACAAAAAAGTGATTCATATTTCAGGCACAATCATTTTTTCAAGATAGACGGTACAATGTCGGTCCTTTTGCTAATATGAAATGTTTGTACAGCAGCTTATTTTGCAATATTAATATGTTGCACTGGCAGTTGATGTACAAAAACCAGCCCTCATTTTCCTTGTCAAGCTTATTGTACATCAATCGAAGCTCTCTCAGCTGAAAGGGAACAGATGCAAAGCTGTTCATCTTGGAACATGCATTTGTAATAAAATGTTGTTGTTGTTTTTTTTTTTTTTCTACCAAATTAAAAATAAAGATTTACTGCAGTTTCTCTCTTTCGGTTGATGGAGAATGCACCACGTTCATTCTCTTCCAACACGCTCCCCTGTCACATATTTTCCTGCAGTTGTGACCCTTGTCCTTTCTGTTAAGAGCATGCATCATTAATTTTTGCTGGTGTTTGCCCAGTGTAATGTGGTTAAAAACAAATGCAAAGTTGCTCATGAACTGTAGGTTAGTTGAATTTGCATAAAATGCCCAGATTACATAAATATGGGACTAGGTGGAAGCATAGTCTTGACCTGCTTTAATTGGCTGCCATAGTTGCCAGAGTTTGTGGAAAAAAATGAAACAGGTTTACTTAACCCACATTTTACTTATAGTGGCCAAAAAAGCAGTATTACATTAAATTGTCTTAAAACTAATCCCCCAGTTTATGAGATGTGGATGATGGAAAATGTTACTTACTGAGACTACAGCTTGATAAGTTTACACAGAGAGATGGGCTCCATTCATGGCTGCCTTGGGACCATAACCTAATATATTGACCTATAGAGTGCATATATGCATCATATTATTTGTATTTGTTAGGCTTAAAGTGACTAACACTTGATTAAACATTAGTTAAAGTGAAACAATATGCATTTCTTCAAGGGTAGGGTACGGGTTAAGAAACATAGGCTTGTGGCATTTGAATGCTTCATTTCTCTGGGCTCATTCTCTTATCTCCTGCTGTCCGTTCTCCAGTAAGACTTCAAACTCTGTTCCCCAGGGTTTATTTATCCAAAAAGGATTTATCAACTCTCCTGTCTCCAAATAACGTCTGAGACCTATTTGTAGTAAGAGACGAGTCCCATCAGTGCACAATGGATACGTCCAAATAAGCCTTGTGGTAAGCTTGAGGAGGAACAGTACATAAAATGCTCCTTTTACTTTTCACCACTTTATAGCTCCACACCCCTAATCTCCATTTAATCTACCTCAAAGGTTAGGTCAGTCAAGACTCCAGAGCATAAGAAGCATATTGCAGTGAATTAGGCTACATGAACGCTCCCTTCCAACTCCTTTATCACAGTCTGAGCTTCAGCCAGAGTTAAACCACCCCTGCATTATGATCTTATCTCCATTAGGCAGAATGCTGGTATTTTGGTCAATCTGAAAGATAAATTAATCCGAGTATAATACAATTAGTTTGCAATGGCCCCAGTCAGCCCAATGTCACTCATCTTGCAGTTTATACCATTACCTGTCAATGCTAGTTGTGTACTGGCTCTGCTTCTTTGATGAGCGTTAATGGTTTTAATGACACCAGTTTAGCCCTCATCAAAGTCTGACTGGTGTGAACTCTCTATAAGGATCCCATCTACCAATATATTCCCAATGCCCTAGCTTGCTGTGCTGCTCTTGGTGCTGCCCTATAGATTAGGAATTCTTGTACCACTGTACTGTAAAATAAGGTGTTCAGGGAGAATGATTAATATTGGTTATTCATTTAAATGAATGTGTATTTTGTTAAATTATTAATTGCCCTGCAATCTGCTCCCTGCATATTACTTGTACATGCAAGCTGTGGCTGTGCCACATTATAACTAATTAGACCCTGCTTTCTTCATTCCTAGTAACAGCTTTATTGCTGCCCGGTTTAATGCATTTCTTAATTGTTCTGTTCTACAAGAAATCTGCTATGCAGAGAATAAGTATTTTGCTCACAAACAGCTGCTGGATTTCCTTGTGCTTCGAGTTTCCTGACAGCGTAGCTGCTACTGGCGCTATCATCCAGCCATATGCATGCCACACCTCCTGCCATAAAACTGTCAACTTTCATTTTTTTCTCATTTGTTTTGAATCCTGGTTTGTTTATCCAATTGGGGGAATAATGTTTAGAATGTGGTCCAAGCTTCTCAAGAAACCAGAGATTACTCATTTGGGCATTACGCAGCTATATCCAGCACGCAACCTAACTACCAACAAGAATGTGGTGAATTGTTTGTTTTCGAGGATGGAAAAGGATTACTTCAGTTCATCGCACATGATCATCATTATGAATGTTAAATTCCATAGAGCCTGTCCAAAATATCTCCAATACATTTAAAGGTATAGTTGCTGAGGCATGATCCCCATGCTTCCTCCCTTATCTCCTGGTAGTTCAAAGATGCTTTCTGATAAAAAGGAAAGCATAGAAGGGTGGAATGTTTAGAGGAGCAGGAAATAAACTACTGAAACTTAAAAGGTGTGAGGCAATTCAAACAAACTGTAAAGACTACAGTAAGTTACAGATGAAAGTAGATGAAACATGAAGATGCAGTGTAGTATATAGATGTATTAACTTTCTAAGGAGGCAAAAAAAAAATACAATAAAATGTGTGCAGAGAAATAATGAATGGATTTGTCAAGAACAAGTGCAGACTTTACATGAACTTAAACATGCATCATGAAAGCCATGTAATCTCCAGGTAAGCAAACAGATGAATGAATAGAGAGGAATATACAGCACACAAGTAATACATATCAGAGCTCCAGAACTCAGAAACCAGACTGCCAATGCAAGTACTGTACATACTGTATCACACCCAGCAACTACTCCTCATAAAGAACTAATATGAACTTCCAGGTTTGGGGTGCAATAAAAAAGCGACAGTGCTTATTATCCCTGTTGGTTTCTAATGGGTTTTGAAAATTGTTTACTTTGTAACTCTCCATCTTATCATTTAATTTTTAGTGCAGATTTTTTTTAAAACAATATATTGCTACATTTTCTCAACCTGGGTCACATCACGTCGTATGCTCGTAGGTAAATTATTTTCACAATGTAAAGTACTAAATCTCTATTAAAATTAAATTATAGAAAATCATGCTAGCACTGCTGGCATTCCTTTAGAAGTAGCTGATTGGAGTTGCATATGGTGTTTTCTAGCGTATTTGTATTCAGTCTGATTTCAGCAGAAGCATGGCTGCAGCAGTAAGAGACAGTGATGCCAGTTTAAATTCTTACCTCAAAAAGAAAAGTGTTTCAAGCCCTGTTGCTTTAATGCAGCAGCTTGGCAAACAGGGCCTGCTGATTGATTCACAGCTTTTCAGATCACATCCACATGTGTTATGCCTTTTTCTCTGTCAGGACTGTGAAGGGCAAATAGAAGTTAGGGACGAACCACAATGATAACATGCTGTGTAGTTCTCCTCTCAGTCGCAGCTCCAAAGATGCATTCACTGTATGCGAAGTAATATTGTAAACAACTACCGTCCAGGTTTAATTGACTATCAATTAATCAATTACGACCCGGACACATTTTGCACAAGGATTTTTAACCCCATCCCTGCCAAACTTGAATTCATAATATATACAACTTTATTTACACAAAAACACCCCAACACACGCAGTATTTCAATTTGTACATGTGAAGGGCCTCAGGGCCACACATACATATTTAAACAATATATGGTTTCTAGTGAAAAGACCATCTAATCAGGTGACACATGGACTTCAGTGTTTGTTTAGGAAAGATAAAGCAGCTCTGACATGCTCTCCTGGCTCTTTCAGCGCCTGACACAAGCTGGAGTCACAGTGGGAGGCTGTTGCTCTGAAGATGATTGGGTTTCGTAAAAGCCCATATTTACGGTATCGTAACCTAGTACGTTAATTACAATAGCCTCCTCTAATAATATGGAGTTACTTTCAGATGTAAATGTTCTGCTTGGTACACAGAAACGTTCTGGTGAAATAAAAGGCTTCCATTGTGTATGTAGCTTTAAGAATGCTCATGTGCATTGCACAGCTCTACAGTACATAACGTCCTTCGTTTACATGCCATCTCTTTCGTGAGCAATCAGCACTGGTGGAAGCTGACTGAAGCTCAAGGTGTAGACGTCCCACCTGGAGCAGATGTGTACAAAGAGGGCCATGCAGTAGAGACGTCTTCCTTCCTTATATGAGAGCCTTTTGTTTTATTCTATAGATATTTTACACTGACGAGTTAACAGCTTCATACTGTTTATTGTTTTCTTACCTTTTTTGATGCCTGATGCCCACTGTTGCTCTAAACTGTATTTCTTACTTGTATTATCTAGCCTTTCAGTCAGATTCATTGAGCCCTGAGCACACTCTATATTGCAGTAAAGGTGAATAATAATAATAATAATAATAATAATAATAATAATAATAATAATAATAATAATACAATATTTGTATGCTTCATGTTTTGCCTGTTTAAGCCTATTTAGAAACATAAGAAGAATTCTATTGCATTTGTATCTTCTATATGACCCGTTTATAATCATAATGTTATTTTTTCTCCATTTATTTGCATTTCTATACATTTTTAACATGTGCATCTGATTGAATTTGTAAATATTATAATGCAAAACTATGATTCACCTCAATCGTTATAATGCGTTACAGACGCTTTGTGCTTTTATGCAGATTTCCTGCTGAAAACTCATCACTGTATATTAATTATCATGGGAGAACATGTTTACTAAGTGAACCTAGTTTATTAACTGTGACTGATCTAAAAATGCAAACCTGCCAATTTAATCGGAACAAGCCTAATCTAGATATGTTAATCAAGGAGGTCAGCCTACTTTAAACATTCTTAAAATCATAATTTCAAATAGTTTCTTCTTCGTTTTTATGAATATATGTCCCTTCATCTCTGGATCGCCACATGTAAAGTTTGTCATGTTACAAAAATGTTGAAATATGAGATCAAGATTTTTTTTCATTTTTCTGAGTTTTAATCTACTTATTTTTTATTCAAACACAATCATGTGCAAATTTATTAGAACGCCTGAAGATTTGTCATTGATACCCTTTATATGCCTACCTGCATGAAAACCTCTGGGTGTGAGAATTTAAATTTTCGGTCAGTAATCAGTGATATAGAAACAATAGGCACTCGTGTGAAAATGTTAGACCACTTTGTGCTTTAATTAGGCATCTTAAACAGCTTCTAAAAAGTCTGATGCATTATACCATATGTGGCTGTGTGTTTCTTTTCTCTTTGTATTTTAAATAATTGCATGTGTGGCCCGTTAAAGTCATCAGTTACACTAGACAATCACGAATGTGCCTATTTTTATAATTTTCCAGGATTTTCAGTAACAGTGATTTGAGTTCATATACACAATAAAACTACAGAAGCAATGGTGTGTTGTAGTAAATGTGCACACTACTGTATACACTTTTCTGATGGTAGTGTATGTTGAAGCATGGAGTTTGATCATGACAAAAGCCTTGTAACTGGTTGGGTTGGGTGGTAGTTTCTTTGTAAAAACCTGCATGAAACAAGTTACGTGAGAAATAATATTGATCAATGTATTTGTTATTGCTGCATGCTATGGCTTGCACAGTCAAAAAATAATTATAAACCCATCAGAAGTGTCTGATAAGATGTTCCTCTAAAACTGTGCCTATGTAAGTTGTGGCTTCAGCTAGCAATACAGCTAGCATAATCATTTAGTTTAGTTTGCATGAATTATTTTTTGTTAGTTTTTTAGGTTTCCTTTTTTTTTTAAGCAACATATGCTTTTCCCCTGAATAAATTACTTTTAACATAAACACATGGTTTAATTTAGTTTTAAGGGATTACAATGTACTAACCTTTAAAGAGTAAATTATGTTTTATATATATTTTGCATATAGCTTGTATTTACTGTGCTGTTACTTATGTTTGGTGGAGATAACTGTAGACACTGTGGTTGCTAGGAGACCTGGTCACAGGAAAGCTGGCAGGCTTCATGTTGCTTTCTCTGTAATTTACTGAATAAACTCAGCACTAACTGCGTTGGAAAGAAAACTCGCCCTAAGGATTTCTTCTATATCACTCTTACCTAAATATTCCGCTTAAAATAAACCACAAACTCAAAGAAAGGGTGAAAGAGTGAATGCCCCTTTGCTTGTGATTGCAGAGTTTCCAAACCTTTCTGGAGCAAAATAATCTTGTGAACTAGAAATGAACTTCACTTTTAGGATTTACATTTTATAACCTCAACGCTAACCTCATGCCTAACCAAATCAATACTGACAGGTGTTAACGGTACGTGGGATCAGAGACAATTTCAGATAATTCCCATTTGAATTACTCTGTAAGGGTGATTGCTGGCCTGTTTATATAAGTTAATGTTTGGGCAAAATCATGAGCGATGGGAAATAAACAATCATTTTGGAATGTTCAAACTTTCCATTGTTCTTCGGAGCTAATTAAGAATATAATTCTCTTTTGCATGATTTCTCTTTGTACAGAGGCAATCCGTGTTAAGAGGTCTACACTACTCACACAAAATCATGTGTATGTGATGAGAATTATGTCTCTTAAAAAAGATTTTTAATTTTAAAGTGACATCCTGGTAAAATAAAGGTTACAAGAAAGACAGCCCTCCGTGGCATACGGAATAAGGGATCTTCTGATATAATCTGCTTTAATTAGAGCCGACAGAGAGTTTTGGTATGAGTCAGGGTATGTGTTCAATGTATTCATGTTCTGACCTTTTAATTCTGCATTTCATTTTGCTGGTGGCATTTTATCAAGAGGCCCCTCCATTATAGAGAGAGAGGCAGAGCATGATTTCCGAGTGATGATTTCCGAGATGTTTTCTTCTGCGTGTCAATGAAGCAGAAATGATGACTACACTTTAAACAGAAGTAGGACATAGCCCATGATGTGTGAGGGTTATCAGGGTCTTTTAGGCATCATTTCTGTTATTTATTTAACCCTTTGATACAGGAAGTCTCCAGAAATCCATCTCTTTGGTGGCAGTGCCCTGTGGAAAGCAATTGATTGCATTGGAAGGACGCGAATGCTTCCTAAAGGCCACTGTTCATTATGTTTCCTTGAATGAGTGGACCCTCTCCCAGGTACGCTTAAGGCAGGCTTGAAAAGGGAGCGCTGTTTGACACAATTAGAAACAAGCAACATGCAAAGGCACTGTAAATCCTGTGTGTATTCAGTGAGTACGAACCAGTGACCTTTATTTCAACGGCTCTCTTGTTGAGCATATGGGGTGGCATTCGAGTTCTGAAGCAAAGGTTGGAAGGCAGTATGATGAAGCGTTTTCTCTTCCAACAAATGAAAACCCCCATGCGTTGACCTTTCTTTGAATCTGTTTTCAACGTGCTGCAGTGTTTTGGTGGAAATGGGCTGTCCCTCATTCCCATTTGAATTCACTTGAAAGCGGTCTCTACAGTGCGCTGCAGCTCCATGTAAGTGTTATGAGGTGCGCTGCCGTGGCCGATCTGACCCCTGTTGGTGAGATGATGTTAACACAGTCCTGCCAAGGAGCCTGGCTCTTTAGTATTGTGGTTGAGAAGCTTGCTTGCTGGTTCGCGCCGAGCCTCCGTCTCTCACGCTGGCCAGTAGGACAGTATACCTGACAGACTCTGACAGATTGTAGGAATTTGTTTGACATCTACCTTGTTCCAAGATTTCACAAATTATTGTGATAAGGAGTGAAGGCTATTCAGTTCAATTCTGAAGAGTCACCTCAGCTCACTCCTAATTTCCCTGAAGGAATTGGAAGCGGTAATCAGGAATAACCACAGATCCCTCCAGAACAGTGTAGACACCTTACAGGCCAGTCAGGTTGGGCATGCAGGTATTAAAAGACATTTTGCTAACCACTTACTGTTCAAAATAAGGCTAGCTTGAGTCTTTCTCTTTACGTCGGTAAGCATAGCATGTTGTCCATGCTAGGCAAAGCCACTGTCTCAATATACTGATATGTTGAAACTAAAAGCTATAAATAGCTGCACACATAGCTTGGTATTAGACCAGCTTATAGGGTTTCATTAACAATGACATTGTTACAAGGGAAGGTATTACATGGCATGATGCTCAAGACCCAGCACTATACATTGAGTGTGTTGTAAAGAAAACTCATTGAGCTGATTTTGTTTATTCTATACAGTCCATATACACCTTTATATTCAGTTTAGAGTGCAGTAAATGCCCTTTTTCTTGTGCTTGTATAGCTTCCTTACTTCTCCTCATTGGGTGAACACATGCTCTCTATGAGACGCAACATGTACAAGACATTTCCTGGCCCTGACTGCCTCCTGTGTCCTGATTACTTGTTTCACCAGCTGAGGGGCGTGAGCCTGCACCTGTGTCATTAGTAAGTCCATTTAGATATACAGTAACTCCTTCAAATGGAAGCTTCGCAGTTTATTTAAAAAACAGCAATGCTTTGAAACGACAATGCTTTCAGCCTTACAGTTCTGCTTTCCTCAGGTCATAAATCAATGCTCTCCCAGGATTTTTACAGCATTTAACTAGAGGACTATATTGAATCAGTTGAAGAACATGTTTAACATCCTTAAAAAACAAACAAACAAACAAACAAACAAAAACCCTCAATGTACATCTCCTTCGTCCTCACAGTTTTAAAAGAGCGTCATGTCATTGATGTCAGGTACAAGATATGAGAATAATGTTTCATGTTTTCTGTCCTCCCTTTTCCCATGTGTGAACCCTCACAGGTCCTTTGTGTAACCATGCTGTCAAACACTTGCCATTTCTGAGTCTAGAGTCAACCACCGCCTGTCAGCAATTAACTAGACGGATCAGGTTGGAAACGCAGCACAACGGCATGACCAAACCTGTCTCTTTCTACCTGTCAAAGTCACAGCGGCATTAAAAAAAAACAATAATAACAATAATGGGGAAAGAGCAGCATGATTCATTTTCTAAAAGTCAAACAAAGGTTATTGCAATGATACCGGAGATGAGAATAAAATAAAATGGAAAAGGTATGCTTGGAAAATGATTGGCACCCTTTTAAACAGCTGATTTGAGCTTTGTGTCTATCACAAAGCCATTTTCTCTCTTTAAGCTTTTCGTTGCTCTCTGAGTATTCTATTGCTCCACTAAAACAACGCTTTAATAATAGAAAACGCGAATTATACTATAACTGCACTTTCCTTCAACTCCGTTTTTTGGGGGTTTTTATGTCGATTTTTAAAATGTTAAAATCCTTTCATTTTCAATTGCACTTCAGATAGGATCCTGGAAATTAGCCTGTGAAGCTTACACAGTGGGGTAGGTGCACTCAGATAACCAGCACGGTGAGGGGCACTGTTGTCAGGAGTGCTTGCTGGTAGTCACTGTTATCACTCGGTAATCAAACCCAGAGGAGCCGCGTGATGAATTGCTGCACAGCAGGCTCCACGCTCTCCCTCAGCCCAGCAATTAGGGGAGTTGTTGGATTTGAGAATTTGCTTTTTATTACACTTTACTATTCTCAATGAGTCTAGGTCAGGCACTCTGGAGCTGGAATGGAGGAGCAGATATCTGGAGCAGGAGAACCTCTGACTCTTCAGTGCAGTGGTGCTGGGTGACTTCAGAGTACCTGACCTAGACTCACTGAGAACAGCAGGCAGTGTCAGCAGGTGAAGGTAGAAGCAGGATTCACTAACCACATAGCACACTCTCAGCCAGAACACCCAGCACCTCTGGAAACGTGAAAATATGTGAGTGTAACACACGACGGAAAAAACAGGAAGCTAAGCTAATAAAATACAGAATTTAGACTATATTAAAATACAATACAGAATTTAGACTTATCCATTCTTTTTAGTGTATAGTCTTTCTAACTTTCAGGGTTTGTGTGCAAAGAACCGCTATGTTTAGAGTATCAAGATAAAGAGCTGCTTAGAGTAGTGAACAAGATAAATAATTCAGAGATTCAGACAAGAATGCAAAAACACCTTCAATAAAGCACAGCTATGTCTACAAATACAGTCTGTAGGCATGGCAACGTACAGTAAGAGTGAGGCTCATGCTTATGAATAAACTATAGGACATCATTCGTCAAAGCACACACTAACTAGCTCTGTCTCTCGGAGGAAAAAACAATAATTAAACATCAACGCACCGGTAAGGATATTTTCAAATGTCCAGCCAAACTGGTGGTTTAACATGGTCCAGCATTCTACTGGAGCATATCCACTGGTTTAGTAGTAGTGTAGTAACCCGACCTTCAGGACAGATTTTGTGAATGAAAGGACTGTGCAACACATGTTTGTACCCAGACAGCGACTGAAAGCAGGATTAGCATGCAAGACTTTTCCAGCAGTACAGCCACAATACCATGCAGTGTTTCTCTGAGGCCGATCTGAGGTCATGCTTTACACCTGATTTACTTGGCACAGACAAATCTCAGATGCTTTGTCAATTCACACGAGGGTATACAGTACGCTGTAAGGAAATAAGGGATCTGAGCTTCGTGTAACTAGTCTGTCAGGGCTCATAAAGGAAGATTCTTCCATCTTAGCAAATTACATTGTATGCAAACAGCTATCAAGAGATACATACCAAAACGACTAGCCATCTTACAGGACAGTGGAGGACCTCCAATTCAGTTTGACTGGCCAATATGCTTTCACTGTTGTTATTGCAGTATATGATGTGATGTTCATTTCCCATGGGTTTCCCAAATATCCCTTTTTTATTGTTATAGGAAATATGATTCTGCGCTTGAGCATCTGAGCCCAAATTGGTGTATACACTTCACTGGGCCCCATGTGTATAGTTCGGAAAAAAATGAAGTGGAATTTCTACATTTAAAGTAACTTAATCCTGAATGTTCATCACCTCTTGTTACCAGCCATATACTGTTGCTGCTTCTGCTTCCTGGTACCCAATCAATTCTTGTGTCATTCTTCAAACTCACTCCAATGGTCTACTGCAATCAGAACATGTGACCTACAGCAAATAGTGAAGCAGTTTATCTTTTGTGTTGTAGTTGAAATAATTGCTCACCCTGAATCACTATAAAAAGTAAACGAAGAACCAAAGCATTCTCAGATCAATAAAATGGGTTAAATATTAGTATTAATAAAGCTAACAAAAAAGACAAAAATGTATTTTAAAACACTGGTTATTAATTTATTTATTAATTATTATGTAAAACTTCAGATGCAGTATAGTTTACTATAACTTATCATTTGGCCAACCGCAGATGATCTCCATAGCACCCAACAGAGAAGGCATATGCTTAGGGAGGAAGAGCTTTCTTGGCAGCTGTTACAGAAACATGCCTGACATGCTTGTGTGTGTGTGAGGTTGTGAGAGCTGGTTCTCATAAAGCCTTCGAAGGTTGATTTGAAAGTAATTGCTCTATCTGTTTAACACCTGTTGTTTTTCTCACTTCAGACTTCGAGTCTGAGGCGGTAAAAAAAACATTTCCTTCTACATGAATAGCCACTGCAATAAGCAAGTTATGGTATCTGACAGAGGAATCAATCAATAGGAATTGTGAAAGAAGAAGAAGAAGAAGAAGAAGAAGAAGAAGAAGAAGAAGAAGAAGAAGAAGAAGAAGAATGTATAATGTAAATTGGAGATTTCACACCAGTATTGAACCAAGAACAGCTGGAGATGACATTGGTTATAGTTGGCTCTCTTAAATTTTTCCATGAGGACAAAACAAAAGTGTTGATCATCTAAGTAGAGTGTTTATTGTAACATATTTCACTTTCTTTAGTGATACAATATTGCTGATAAACCTTCACGACACAATGCAATCATATCCCGGATGAGCCTCCGTTGTGTCGTGGGCTATGGTAAAGCAATACCTACCCATTTGTGTTGGTTAGGACAAGCTGGAGCTTAGCAGGTACTAAATAGTATCGGATATAGTTCCTCAAAATCTTCCATAGTCGTCCACAATAGCCATCTCCGTTTTGCAAGGGGGCGTGGGTTATTAATACAATAAAATTGTTGCCTGCAACATTAAAAGTAGAATACTTGGCGCATGCTGCTTCTTTTATTATTATTTGTTTATTTAGCAGACACCTTTATCCAAGGTGACTTACAGAGACTAGGGTGTGTGAACTATGCATCAGCTGCAGAGTCACTTACAACTACGTCTCACCCGAAAGACGGAGCACAAGGAGGTTAAGTGATTTGCTGAGGGTCACACAATGAGTGAGTGGCTGAGGTGGGATTTGAACTGGGGACTTTCTAGTTACAAGCCCTTTTCTTTAACCACTGGACCACACAGCCTCTTGAGGTGTGCTCCGCATGAGTGGTTTCATACAACTACTGATATTTTCAGATTCCTCTTTAGTTGTTTCAGCAGACTCCCTTTCTTGGAATTGCTTTTTAGGATCAATGGCTTTGGCTTGCATTGGCAGATGCACCTGTGGGTAGATATAGACTCGGTAACAGCGCAAGCACAAGAGCACTGTCTGGAAGTTTTTCATCACTCACTACTCTGGTCTAATTGGGCGGCTCTTGATCTGTTACAGTAATACTTATCAAGTGAAACAGCAGTAAATGTTATTTTTCATTTAGTGTAGTCAGCAACAAACCACCGAACTAATGCTTTTCATTCTGTTTTCAGCTGCTGGTATTTATCAGTGTGTCACAAATCCTGCTTATCCTGTCATCCCTGTTCAATGATCAGACACAGTGCAAGGAATCAACCTTTACTGTAACTTTTTCCCATAGAAGAGGCATGCAGTCCTCACTACATTTCTGATCTGATTGCTGTTTTCTGAGTATTGCAGAAATGGTTCTATGCAGAAGCATTAATCCAGAAGGCACATCAATGTCTTCTTGTAGCTGAAAAAAGCTTTTATGTAACATGAAAAAGGGAATCAGCCTCCAGGGTCTTTTTTCCATTCTTATGTGTTGTGTAACTTCATAGCCATAACGCTATTAGACACAAATTATGTAGGCAGGTACCTGAATATTCAACTCAGACAAAAAATTATACGGCAGTGTTTATTGATAACATCATTGCAAATACATGTATTCATCAAAGAGATACTGCCAACCTTTAGAGGCACCACAATTCAAAAATGATTCAGAGCCTACAGTAAGCTTTATTATCTACTACACATAGTAGTAATTTCACATTAATATTGCAAGATGAGAGCCCTACAGCTTCAGGTATAATACTACATCTTTGGCGGTTCTTGTTTTGTTAAATTAACAGATGTTACAATTGCTGTTTGTTTTGCTATTTGTTACTTTTTTAAAAGCTGCTGAAAGGTCAGTCCCTCCATAATTAAAATGTAATCCTATGAGTTAGTTATTATTATTAATCTCCATTCATTTACTTCTGGTCTAAAAGTTTAAGGCCAATCCCTCCTTATTATTTCTTATACTGCTTGATGTATTGATTCTTCTTACCTATTAGAATGGTTGTTTGTACTTACGGTAATTCAATATAGACTGGTTCGTCTAGATGCTGAATCATGCTCTAAAATAAGAATGTGTTCATCCGTCAGGGAGGTCTAGATGGTGCATGAAATCAAAAGTATTGACAGTTTAATAACCCTAACAGGACACCCCGCACAGAAATATTACTGTAGCCAGCCAATCGGTGAATGAAAACCACTTCCAGACAGATGTTTGTTAAACCAATCCAGGTAACTTGATTATGCCTTTTCCAAATATATATACAGTGATAAGAACTGATGTTTTTGCAGGTTTGAAGCTGCCAAAGAAACACACCGACTGCATGCTTGTACTACAACCAAGACTCCCCCCATAACTCCTCCACCCTCCCTGCAAGCACTGCGGCACATAACATCACTCTCTTAAAGCAGCTCAATTATAAATCAGTAATACAACTCTTAACACAAACTGTGTTTTAATGATTACATTTTGAATGTAGCTTTTAGATTATATGTAAGTTACATTACAATCAGTATCATCAAGAGGGTGATCGTTTGTTATACACCAGTGAAGAACACAAAAGAAAGAGTAAGAAGCAATAAGCTTATAAGAATATAAGAGACAGAAGGTCTAGTCTCTCATTCATATGTGACCTAGATCTGAATTATTATTCCAGTGTAGCCACTGAGTTTCTTTTTCTGTGTTCTCTGCCCTATTTGTTATACTGAGATCAATCACCCCCTCTGTGAAACTCTTCTCTTTTGATTCAGCTCTCCTTTCTCTCAGCAGCCACTGTGTGAAAACAAATTGCACTGCAGGTTTCTGCCTTGAAAATGGTTGAGTGGAACTGTGCTTTAATGTATGAATGACTAAATAGGGAGTTATGTGAGGAAATGAAAGAACAGGTACTGGAATATTAATAATGCTGAATAGAGAAAATGATGCAAGCGGTCAAAACATCGGTCTTGTTTTCTAAAGCTGCAATGATCAAATACATTTCTGGACTGTTTGAGAGAGTGCGGTCAGCCTTTATTTTGTGAATGCAAAGGGTCAAAATACCCATGCACTGTACAGCAGTCGAAGATACTGGACCCAAGGACTAGAAGGTACTGACTGGACCGCAGTGTTCTCCGAATAGGTGAAGGATGAAAAATGAGAAACACCAGTAATACAGTACGTAGCACACAGCTGTAGATGAATATGGCATGTCAATGGGATCCCCCACATGATGTAATATATAAAAGCTGCATCTCCCTGGTGTTAATCAAAATAGACATGGGTCGCAATGGGCAAGAAGCAGAATTGACTTGGACAGAGGACAGATACTACAGGTCATAGGTGCAAGACTGCACAAACTATTGATGTTTCACAATGAACAGTCTAAAAATCCTTCTTCTCAGGGCCATTCACTGATGGGGGTTGAAATCTGCCAACTATTGTGGGAGGGTCCCTCCAGCACAATTCAAACACCTTTAAAACCCTGTTATTGTCTTGGGACTGTTGCTTTTCAGTATTGTTTTGAAAACAGCTGACTCGGGAGTTCCCAGTGCCTAACGAGGGCTGGCTCCTCGCCCAAACACATTTCACCTAGGGCCTGGGAAAGCAGCAATAATAATAAGTCAGCCTCACTGAGGCTGGCCCCTTACCACCACTGGCGAGGGCTACTGTAGGGCTTGCACTGTATCCAATGCCTGTTGTCAGTGGGTATGGATCCATTCGAGACTGAGATCATTCTAACCCAGCACTTCATTCTTTCTTACTCAGACGCTGGCACATGTGTGTTCAAATATATTTCAAAGCTATCATAACTATTTATATTGATGACATTCTGTGTGCACCAATGCAAGGCGTTCCCCATTGTGCATCATTTCTTTTTCTCAAAGGAGATAAACTATTTTAACATTGTAAGTTTATAATTAGTAACGTTGATTTATTGTCAATAATACTAATGACATTGTGGTTAAACTAAACTAAACAATATGTTCTGTAAAAAAAAAAGCTAAACTATAAAAATAAATTGTTTAGTAAGTAATGCAGACTAGGTGCTGTGCATGTGAACGACCTTGCCAAATGTACAATTAATCTGGGGTCTGGAAAGCCATCTTGATGTCTTATATGAATATATAAAGATGTCTGATAACTGTACAATATTGTGCTGAAGAACAGGACAACCCTCGGTGTTAGCTCCCTATTATTCTTTGTTTCCCCCTTATGAAAGTTTACCACAGTATTTTTGCATGCTATTTTTGCACCTCTCCCATGGTTATAATTTGCATTTACCATGTTTTTTTAAATTATGCTTTACCACATCTCTCTGCGCTTTACAATGCTTTCACTGTGCTTTATTACACTTTACAAGGGTCCATTCAGAGAATCACTGAAATTACACTCATTTTGATTTTGCATTTTGTTCCAGTCCAAACGCACTGACCTTCCCTTTTTTTTTTGCTTACTTGTGCTTGGTAAGTATTCATTATCAATCTGCTGAAGGTTTTTTTTTTTTTTAAACCCGTTGACACCACACATATTTCCCCAAGCGTATAATAAAGTGGTTTCTGATCACTTTAAATACATATTACTGTACAGTCTATTTCAGGCCTCTGTGGCAGGGCAAAACCCCTGCTGCTGTAAATTTTGTGTGTGTTTGTGTGTGTGTGTGTGTGTGTGTGTGTGTGTGCGTGTGTGTGTGTGCATGTAATGTTGGCAGGGATGGGGTTAAATCTATCCCTGCTGGCAATCACAGGTGTTGCCATTCCTCACTTAGGTAATTGATGCGAACTGGGGCATGGCCACCTGTATAAAAGGAAGCATAAATCCTTTGCGTGTGCGTGTGCGCGTGCATGGGTGCGAGAGTGTGGGCGTGGCCGTGGGCTGGTGGGGGCAGGCATTACTATTAATGTGCGGACAAAATTTGATAAAAAGTCCCCACAAAGATACTAACTCCTGAAAAAACGATGTTTGTAAAATACCTTTTTAGGAACTAAATATGCCTTCCAAAAAAAAAAAAGTGCCAAAATATTTAGTTTGTTGTCGACTTTCATCCTGTGTGGAGTTTTGTCTGACTGGCGCTTTAAAACTGCAGCTTTCTGTCTAATTCCTGCCGGTAGCCAGCTGGGGCTATTGAAACTGTTTTAAACAGACTTTTCCATCCCAATACAAATCCTTAAGGAATCACTGTATAGTGAAAGTAAAGTATGATGTAAGCATGGTGCAGCACAGCAACGTGTCATTTACCATGATCAAAAAGAGCATGGTGCAGCACAGCAACGTGTCATTTACCATGATCAAAAAGAGCATGGTGCAGCACAGCAACGTGTCATTTACCATGATCAAAAAGAGCATGGTGCAGCACAGCAACGTGTCATTTACCATGATCAAAAAGAGCATGGTGCAGCACAGCAACGTGTCATTTACCATGATCAAAAAGAGCATGGTGCAGCACAGCAACGTGTCATTTACCATGATCAAAAAGAGCATGGTGCAGCACAGCAACGTGTCATTTACCATGATCAAAAAGAGCATGGTGCAGCACAGCAACGTGTCATTTACCATGATCAAAAAGAGCATGGTGCAGCACAGCAACGTGTCATTTACCATGATCAAAAAGAGCATGGTGCAGCACAGCAACGTGTCATTTACCATGATCAAAAAGAGCATGGTGCAGCACAGCAACGTGTCATTTACCATGATCAAAAAGTTCAGGGAAAGACTGTTTTTGTATTAAGTCTCCAATTGTAGTTGCCTATTGTGGATACAGCACCTATAATAGATAGATGCCAACGCCATCCAGTGATCTGCTATTTTGACGAAAGTTTAATTTTACTTTGCTTGTAATATACTGCTGAGCACTAGATGGTGCTGCCGCTTACCAATATAAAGGCACCTTGGCTGAATTAGCTTACATTAAAAAGTAACATAGAAAAATAAACATAAACTTAATATTTTAGTAATCGCAATAAGAAGTACTCAGAATGATTCCAAAAAGGTAATTTGTGGAGTGAATTTGACTTGTAGCCCCGTTTGTCAAAGCTGCTGCCTTAGATAAACTGATGGACAGTCTGCTAAAAGCTGATTTCCATTATTGTATTCATTACAGAGGTAATTCGTTTATATGTAATTGGATTTGCTATTGGAATTACACATTGGATTTAGCAGTCTGTGGCAGTCTTGCTTTGCTCTAGCCCACACCAATAGCTAGCACTAGCAGTAGGGAATTCAGCCCTGTCTGTATGGAGATTGCATTGTAATTCACTCCTGTTTGCCCTGCCCTTGCAGCCAAGCACAGCTTTTGCATCAGCATTACATGTTTTAGTCTGGTTAAATAAGTTAATAAAATGGGATGCATGAAAATAGTCTGAAATGTGGTTCTGGTGCCACTGTTAACCAGCTATAGAATGGCTCTCAAACAGCTGCATAGAGGGGGTTTTTTTCCTGAAAAAAATAATGCATATTTCAGAAAAAAACAGTTTTAGCTAAGGTGGGGGAGGTTCTTTTCAGAGTTCAGCCAGCCCTTAGCTTCCTGGCAAACTTACAGGAACTGAGCCTGGAATTTGAAATGTGCTTTGAATCGGAAAAAAAGCACTCACACAGAGCCTAATTCAATAAAACAGTAGACTGTTCTTAAATTTAAAGATTATTATCTTTTTAAGAGCTGGTTTCTATTGGTAAATAAATTCCAAATGAGAAACGCTTTGTATATTGAAAGAGTGCACTGGAAGCCCTAACTCCAGCAATAACTGACTCTTCCTGAAATGTTGCATTGAATTCACTGAATATCCACAAAGTAAAGCATGCTCTTCTGGTTCATTGGCAGGTCATGCATATGCTTTTTTTTTTTTTTTTTTTGCTAAGCTTTAAAAAAACCCTCTGCATGCTTAAAATCTCTAGCTTGAGGAAAATATCGTCATGATAATGGTAATCATGCTCGACGCTATGGAGTTTCTTAACCAATCTGCAAAAGAGCCAGGCATATCTACAGTTGAGTTTGTAAAGCAGTTAACCTCATCTCTCCGACAGAATCCGTAACGGCACTGCATCACGCTACACTGCCCTGTTCCACTCACTGAGCCGCGCACTGAACCCTGTGCAACACGAATATGCTTCCCTGCCTCACTTCCTCATAATCAGCCTTGAGGGGTCTTTTGTACTGTCAGTGCCGAATCTAATTGACTTTGCTGTCATATATAAATGTGGAGCAGTGCCTCTTTGGGTTGATTTAAGAAATGTTTTAACGTTGTACTGATCTATCTAGTCATCTAGTCAACAATTTGAACGTTGTACCGATGTATCCAGTCATCTGCCACAGTGCGTGTTTTTAAAACGATTAATATGTGAAACACTGACATCTACTGGTGATCCAAACAAGAACACTTAGGGCCAGATCAATTTAGAGTTTCCATTGTGATGGGAAGATGTGTTTCATAAACGGTATCATTAGTTTATCATCAGTCCTGCTTAATTATGGTTTGATTCAGTTTCAAAGCCAGTGCACCTCTGGAGCTCTACCGCGGATGCCAGCGAGCTAGCGGCCCCTGGAAATCGTGGGCAGTAGTGTTAATAAAAAACAGTTGACGATTTTTACACACCGAAACCCTTGGAGTGCCGGAGAGCCAATGACATACTCTTTATTGAGTCCTCTGCAACGATCGAGTTGGTACAACCTGGTTGCGAACCAGGGGAGAAGGGTATAGGTGCCAGGCTTGGGGTGTGAGGCGTGTGCCGTCCGTTTTGCGAGTACACTGTTGGCCAGTGTATGACTCACGCTGCACGCCAGGCAGTCAGGGGAGACCAGGGGAGCCACTCAGCAACCACTCAGTACTGTTTTGACTGAAAGGACATTATTTTAATGAATAAGTCAATCAGAAGCACACTTGCCCCACCGGGAATGGTTTCATAAAGTGTCCTGAAATATTTTTTTATTCCATCTTCGCTAACGAGCAAATAAAGAGCAGCCAACCCCCAATCTAATTTACAGACACGTTTTCTCATTCTTACTTCTAAGTGCTATGCAATAGTTTATAATTTACGGGAAGCTGCCTCATGAGGTTTAGAAAGGTCTTCTGTCGGTGAAAACACGATTTGAAAATAAATAAATAAACAGTGTTTTTCTAATGCCGTGCTAATGTATGTGTACCAGTTACTCAACTCCCTAGAAACTGCAATAACACAGAAGAGTGAATTCAAAGTGCTTTGAACTTCAGAGTGCTTCTGTTGTTTAAGGCAGCATAGCTTGAGGGCTGCTTGAGCTCACCTTCTCAAGGAACAATATTGTTGAAGTCCAGTACATTATATTGTTATTATTAAGGATTTTAATTAGTGCAAGGCATGAAGTGGAGCCACTGATGTGTTTCATATTTTGTTTTCGTTTGACGATGTCTAGTATATTGTATTAGTTGTTTTATTAGTTATTGGTGCGGGCTTTGATTGATACCATGTATATGTTCACAATGTATACCTGCCTCACCACCTTAGAAATGAATTGGCAAGTCAGCTGAGTCTCCATAATAAATAGCCTAAACGGAGCAGAAGAAGACGTGGGCTGCGTTTCCAGCCAGCCCGGATTTTAGGCGAGTTTTTACACTTGTATTGAATAAGCCTTCTAAATGTTCTGGTCTGGATGGTTTGAGAAACGATGAATGGTGAATTGGTAAATATCTACTATACTAAAAATGAATGCAATTGTTTCTTAAGAAAGCTGGGGACCCCAGAACTTCCAATACTAGATGCGTGTTTATTTGTATTTATTTTATTCATTATGAATGGCTTTACTGAATTCCACGCTCACAGGATGAAGAAATGAACGTGCGTTTCTACGCAGCGTTTGTTTTTAAAGACACGCAATTCTTGTTTTTCGAGTAAAGCAGTGCGGAGGAACAATATTTTGCAAGCTCTTGTGTCACCAAACAGCATTTTCTTTTCAATGGAATGGAAGGCACTCGGTCTCATTCTGAGAGGCCCACATTCCTCATGTAATAACCCATTCAGAATCACTTCAAAGCTCCGTGGAAGAGGGTTAACTGCGTCAGCCTGTGCTGAAAAACAAAGCGACTGGTCACGAATCAGGGTTCCTCATTCCAGGAGTGATAGTCCTTTACTTAGAAAATAACCATAAACGATACATCAACGCATTCAATTCATTCATCATGCCTCTGACTAAACATTGCATTCAGTGTAATTAGCCTCTTTGAATCTTCTTAGAAAATAATGCAAGAAAAAACAAAAACAAAAAAACCTTGCTTTGTAGGGAAAACACCATGGGGTGAATAGGTTTAATTTCTGCCAAGATTTGTGTAGTATTAACGTATGTGTGTAGTATTAATGTATGTGTGTAGTGTTAATGTATTTTGTATGAAAAAAAAAAAATATTGTAGAAATGTCACTGTAGAGCAATTAAATATGTTTTCAGCCGGTATTTTACCAACATTTACTGCTTTATATTTGCAGTAACATTTTTCATTGTGTCTCTAATTACTGTGTATTTACATAGTAGTTACTTAGTAAATGCATGTGTACTGACACATAATTACAATGTTATTATGCATAGTTACAATGTACCTAGTGTGTAAATCTTTTTGCAGGATACATAAGTACACAATTGTATAAAAAAGGGTTAGGGTTATATGGTGCAAAAATGATTTTAAAGGAAGACAGAAACCAAACAAAGTGGAGTGCAGGTAAGATGTTATGGCTCATCCAGCTTTCTGTTCCTAGAAATTGCAGTGATTTAATAATCACGGAACACTTTAACCTTTTTTTCTTTTTTTTTTTGCAGGGAGCTGCAAGCTATGCTTAAATGAGACGCGTTGCATGCTCTACAAAGACGCATTGAACGGAAAGACAGAAATAAATGTTTCCGTCATGCGTCGATCAAAGGTCTACTCACTTAACCTGCCCATCTGCATGAAACACGACATTAATTTCACAGCTCCCATGCCAATACAGTACTTAACATTTCCAGAGGTGGCAATGTGAAAGTCTTTAAAAAGAGATTCCAGCTAAGGGCACCCACTCTATTAATTGTGCCAGAGCACTCGCTTCGCAATTAGTTCCAGCTAACAGTGATTATGTGGAACGTGACTGCTTGAAACCTTTAGAAAATGTAGTCTTTCTCTACCGTTTTGCCTTCCTTTCTTCACTGCTGGCGTGAGTCAAAGGTATCGTTGGCATGGGGTTGTGGGGTCAAACAGAACTGCAGTAAAATGTGGAACCCCATCATAATTAAACCAAATGTGTCCACTAACATTTTTGTACATGGCTATAGAATTTGTAAATTATATTACTGTTATGAAATGTTCTTGCAGTTTATAACTTGCTCAATAAAAATGCCCCTTTAATGCATTTTACATGATCCATTAACCATCTATGAAGAGTCAAAGTATTTATAAAAGGCAGTGCCAGCGTGGTGGATTCTGGGAGCCCACAGTACAGAAATCTTATTGAGTGACTAAAAAGTTTAGCTGTGCATGTGCACAGGTGTAGGACAGTATACCATAACCATTCCAAATTCTTGTAGAGGAGGAATAAAACTGAGGGAACATGGAACCACTTTTTCAGGAACAGTGGCTCGAAACCTGGTTCCAGGAGACCGGGAGACCTAGTTTGAGGCAACTTTGCTGCATCAAACCCCAAGTCTCCCCTGGTGTGCCATACAGTGACCTGAAACCAAGTTCCAAGCCACAAAGTGTCTTCATGTTCCCTCAGCTTAATGTTCCTGTGAAGCTCTTTGAGACTGTTTGTAAACTCTTCAGACACTTTGATCTCGAACTGCAGCCTCTTCTCCACAAATGAACGTTTTTTGTTTGTTTGTTTGCTATGAAAGCAGGCACGACGTTTCCATTGTGTCTGTGTAATCTACATGTTGAGAGATATGCGCTGGAAACCTAACAGGGGGAGAAACAGCTATAGAAGGAGGCAAAGAAGCAATTACCAGAGAATTGCAAGAGTGAAGATCTCTTAAATGCAATTAGTACAGTGTGTAAAAACATCAGCTTAATGAGATCTCAGAGTAAGCCGTATATAGAACAAAAAACATGAATAAGGGCTGTTTGCATCACATCTCTAGCAGGTAAACACCCGTTTAGAAACAAAACCTTTCATCCAAGCACCCTAAAGGATCTCCATGAGTTTACGCTAAGAGCCCAACATTAATTAAAGCCCTTGTCTTAAATCAAAGGGCTACATTTGCTAAGTCTTACAAAAACCTTTTATTTTTTGTTTTGTTTTAAGAAAAACAACATGAATATTCAGTAACACTTTACATTAAGTGTCTCTAATTGCTGTGTATTTACACAGTAGTTACTTAGTAAATACATGTATACTTACACATAATTACAATGTACTTAATGTGTAAAACTTTTGCGTGATATATGTAAGTACATAATTGTATCAGAAAAGGCTCAGGGTTAGGGGGGTTGATGTAGAGGTAGGGGTAGGGATAGGGTTAGGTTTAGAGTTAGGGTTATGGTTAAGGTTATATCATGCCAAACAGAATTACACATTAAGTACATTGTTACTATGCATAATTACATTGTAACTATGTGTAAGTGCACATGTATTTACTTCATAACTACCATGTAAATGCTCAGTAATTAGAAAGACTTACTGTAAACTGTTACTGAATATTCATCGTGGCACTTATGCAAAGCCCAGAAGCTGTGGTTTAACTATGTCAAAAGCCTAGTAATATCATGTTCTTAAATAGCAACAAGAACAAGGGTTAAAGAAACAATGTATCATGCCATCTAGTGGCAACAATACAAGCAGGCATTTGTCATGTAAGTGAGACTGGACCTGTCAGAGGAGACTGGATGGTGCAAGTTTAGGGTTAGGGAAAGTGGATATGGACTTATATGAAAAATATACTTTGTTGCAAAAAAAATAAATAAAAAAAATAAGGTGGTACAAAGGTTCGGAAGGGGAACCGATATTCCCAAATATTAATTCTTAGGGGAACAAATATTCTCTGACACAGAGCAAAAATAGGGTGGTAAACTTTTATAAGGGAAGTAGTGTTGTGCTAGCAGGCTGTAAAACTGCAGCTCCAGAGTCTGATCATGACTGTGATGGGTGCAGGAGAATACAGAGAATAGAGGGAGCGGAAATGCGTTATTCATTTGCAGTAAAGGTGTGTTCCCAGCAGGAATCAGGTCACTCTGCAGTACGGTGCTTTGTCATTGCCATCACAATGAAAGTACTGTGTTTCATACACATGACTGCCCTTCAAACCAGAGAGGCAACACAGTAACTGCAATTGCATTATGGGATAAAACAAACCAGGACATTATTAACACACATAAACAAACAAACAAAAAAATTGTAGTCGTCCATGCCACGATTTAATTTAAATATATTTATTAGTAAAACCAAACAAGTAATAAGCAACCCCCCCCCCCCCCCCCTCCCCTCCCCCTCCCCTCCCCTCCCCTCCCCTCCCCTTTCCCCATGTAATGTATACTGCAACTATGTTCTTTTTTCTCTAGGGGGCGGTAGATTGTTATACCTGTTAGTCCAAACCCAGCACACCTGAATTCGCCCACTGACCCACCCACCCCCCCAACCCCCCCCCCCAATACATGGGAGGGAACAATGCGTCACCCATTCCATTCACCTGTGCTTAAGAGGAAGAAAGTTGGGAAGACAGCAAAACGAACTGAACTGGGATAAGAAAAACAGTGTCTGGGAGTTAACAAACTTGAATATTTTTATATAAAACATATTTTTTTTTAAACGCGAAGAAAACAAAGAAAAGGTAAGTGCATGTTTTTCGTCTTTGTTATAAAATAGACTAATCATGTAGCAGCAAAATGAACAGTAAATCTGTACCAGCATCTATAGTTTATATATAGAAAAGAGTCATGTTTCAAACCCTTCAAGTCTACATTCATTATTTTATTATTAGTATAATTTTTTTTAAACAAATGATATTTCTGAAGTGTTTCTGTTACTGTACAGTACAGTAACCCTTGTAATTGAAGTACATGGTTAACAGTTTTCACTGGGGTGTGCGAGTTGTTTAAAGGTGTTGTTTAGAGGCGCCCCGTCTCGCAGTGTTCACTATTCGCTTCTTGAACCCACTAACATTCCATTTTCTTTTCTAGCTTCACAATGGGCTGTTTCACATTTGTAAAAATTATGATGGTCTTATTCAACTTAATCATCTTCGTGAGTACATTTTGTTTTCCGCTTTAACGTTGTTTAATAATAATAATAATAATAATAATAATAATAATAATAATAATAATAATAATAATAATAACCTCTTCACAACAATGTAAAAACATGTTTTATAACTATGAACTAATAAAATGAACAAAATTTAAGTTAATTAATTAATTAATTAATTAATTAATAATTATTTAACAAAATCGTTCATTACAAGTAGTAGACGATTCTGTTATGTTCTGTATCCGTGTTGTTTTTTTGTTTGTTAAATGTCACAGAATCTTTGGTAGCTATGGTCACCTGGGTATTAAGAATAAGGCTGTTTTCACAAACAGTATTTTCTAAGTGCGATGTATATATTTGTGTGTATATAATTGCTACAATATTTATGTAATATAATCAGTATTATCTATAGGCATTAAACCAATGGTCTTTGGACATGACTTACCTGTCTTGCAATATCTCTTGCAATTTCCTTTCTCTTTCAAGTGTTTACTGTGTCTCATTTTTATCCTTCTCTCTGCAAACTGATTCCAGGGCATCCGCGGTACAAATTATTCCAGTCTATACCAGAGGACAGTTTAGGTTTCGATGACAATATTCTAGGTCACAAAGCAATACCCTAGCAATTCATAATCTACCTACTGTAGATTATGAAATCGGAAACTTGTATCATTCTAATAGTACTGTATACAAAGAACATGGATACTGTATATATATATATATATATATATATATATATATATATATATATATATGCTGTACTACTCTAGAATATATTCTTATCCACTTCTTTCAATAACCCGTTTTGATGAGTTGTTGCAGCCCTGAACACTTTTCCATGTACTCCCTTTTCTACATCCACTCTCCTTTTCTATGCTAATGTAATCTGTTCCTGGAATACAACCTGATTCTCCCAACAGGTGCCTCTTTTTTTGTCACAGTTTGCCTGCACAGACACCTACAACCAAAGACACTTGCAATGAAGAAAAATCATGCCGATTCAGAGCAAATAGTGTTTTACTTGACTGATAGCAAAATAGTGGAGCACATTCTTTTAATGGGATGTATGGATTATTAAAATAACAGGCTATCCTATTAAGATGAAATGCAAACCTGTAGAATCGCTCATTGAATGAAAACACCTTTGAGTTTTTGACGTTCTGGGTGGATAAGATAACTTCTCTGTGCAGCTGGGAGGAGCAGCGCTGCTGGCTGTGGGGATCTGGGTGAGCGTGGATGGAGGCTCCTTTCTCAAAGTCATCGGGTCCATCTCTGCCCAGGCCATGCAGTTTGTGAATGTCGGATATTTCTGCATCGCCATCGGCGCAGTCCTGGTGCTGCTTGGGTTCCTGGGATGCTGTGGAGCTCAGAAAGAGAGCAAGTGCCTCCTCATCATGGTAAGTGTGACCTGTCTGAGGGTCTTCTGGGGTGCTTGCCCAGCTAGTTGGTCTTTCCATTCCTGGTCTTTGGTTCAACCCTGTTGAATCAATTAAACCTCCATCCAGACCCCAGAGTGCTTCATTTTATCATTTGACCTGTTAAACCTGGATTGGAATGGCCCTCCAGGACCCTACAAGAAACAGTCACTCACAAACGAAGGGCATCCTTGAATTAAGCGGCTTATTACAAGACACAAAGGGACACCTCTGCTCAGGGTCAGGGCCACTCTCTTGGCCCATGCCCATTATCTGACAACTACACAGAGCTCTCATAAAAGCATTTAGGGGCAACAGTCACTCAAGGGGGCAGCAGTAATATACTGTAGGTATACAGTTACTGTAAATAACATCATTAAACAACAGGGCCTTCAGAAGAACCAAAGGAACCATTTAAAGTTTCACATAAACATTCTAGAACTAGAAATATCTGCCAGTGGTTGCACAGTTTCATTTTCTCGAAACGTAAACTGAGTACAATGTAAATATTTCTCATTCTCCAGCACTGTTGTTAGGTAATAGGAGGCTGTAGATCTTTGAACTGGTTCTGGTCCCTCCGATTATACTGTACAACATCATCAATCTGCAAAGCCTCATGCAGTTTCTGTACCAAGGTTTGTGCAGGTTAATAACAGTAAGAGTTAGTTACAGTAATCTTCACGAAGGCTTACATTTGGAGTGACATTGGAAGCTGTCTCTGGTAACTACATCATGAAATTCTAATTGAAGGTGTGCTCACGATGTATGGAGTTGGGTCATTTTGATTAACCCCTGCAAAGAGAAAGATAACAAAATAATCCAGTTCATTGCATTAAAGTGTCATTTTTGTATCTTTGTGTTTCTCTTCCAGTTCTTTGCCATTATCATGGTTATTTTCATCGCGGAGTTGGCTGCTGCTGTCGTGGCCCTGGTCTACTCCTCGTTTGTAAGTCATCTTTCCTTCTTTTCTTTATTTTTATCTGGCTCATTTGGAATTCTCCCCAGCTCCTGGTTGTATTAAATGATCTCAGTGTATGCCTTTTCAGTACATCTGCAGACACAATGACTCCCAAATTGCTTCTGGCTACTTCCATCAGCTCTCACTTTGAGCAATTTGAATATTGAGGTAGCAGCATTTAAAATGCAAAGCAGCCTATTTACATGTAAATCTTTCCCCGTTTCCTGAAATGTATAATAATTACCAGTTCTCCGGTGAAGTATGTAGGGTACAAACATTCGAATAAAGAATATAACATTTTTTCTCAATTAATTCAGTCTCCAGAAATGCTGTTTAATAGTGGATATTATTTTGTAGGAAACTCTTTGTGTTGTGTATCATGCAGTGTTTATATGTTTATACACGCAGAAAGACACACCCAAGAGTATTCAGTTTAACCAAACAAATAACATTAGTACTGAAAACATTTGTGTGTGTTGTGGTTAAAAAGACTGCATGCCGAGGGCGTGCCCCGCAACAGAGATTGCTTAAGATTTTAAGCATTAGCTGCTGGCCAAATTGTTGGGAATGCTTTAGTTTATAGGACTGTTAGAAACAATCAAAAAAAGATATGTACACGTGTAATAAAGGGTGTTAGAAAGTTATAGTGTTGGCAGGCACTGTATTATTTAACAGGCAATATCATTACAGTGTTATGAGAACATAAGGGGATTATAAGTACTTAATAACATCTGCAGTTAAAATGTTATTGCAATAATTATTTGTTAATAATCATAAAACCTTTAGTGTCATGTTTATAGGCTGACATATTGATACTGTTAAGGATTTGAGCTGATTTTTAGTTAAGATTCTATGTCTCAAATAAAGGAATAACGGAGTGTTCTCCTGTATTTCAGTCACTACCCTCCAGGCCAAGTTGGGTTGTAGATTCTTAATGGTTTCGGATGAGTAGCAACCAGGTCCGTTTTCTTGGTGACAGAGGGATTCATATCCAGACATGCTCCAAACCTCGGAATGATCTCCCCTAATCCCTGGATCAGTTCCGCAGCCCAAGCGTAAAGCAGAGAGGCTCTGGGATCTTGCTCATACTGGGGCCTGTTCTGGGTGATGGTTCCATGGAACTCCAAGACGTTTAATTGAAAGACAGGGAACAATAAACATGTATGGCCTGGGAGGTGTGATTATTGTAGCAGGCAGACCCCAGGGCAGTGCACTTGTGCCATGCTCCGCTAGCCCCATTGTACTGAAGATAAATCCCTCTCTCAATCCAGTCTCCTTTTGCATAAAACCATTCATCCTGGCACTCATTTCCTTCAAAGTAATCATGGAGACCTAGGCCCTGGTAATCATTTTTAAACGGGTCATTAGATACCCGAGCTGCTGCCCCACCCTGAGGGAAGCAGCAGCAGCAAGCTCAACCAAATCAATCAAATCTTTATTTAATATAGCGCCCTTTGCAACAATTTGCCACAGAGCGCTTCACATGGGCAAAACAAGAAAATGTACAGGGCAGTAAGCATTAGAAGCAGTAAATACAAAAAAATACATAAGAACGATAAAATAATAAAAACACTAAAAAGTAAAAAGGCAACAGTAGTAGTCATGTATATGATAGACTATAAAAATATGTCTTCAGTCTAGTTTTAAAAGCTGCCATAGTTGGTGCCTCCCTTAAAGAGGCTGGCAATTCGTTCCACAGTTTAGGGGCACTGTAGCCGAATGCTCTGCCTGCTGTGCACTTTTTTTAAATGTTTGGAACTGTGAGATACCCAGCATCCTGAGATCGGAGCGGCCCACCTGGAACACATGGGACCAATAAGTCACGCAGGTAGGATGGAGCTAAGCCATTATAGGCTTTATAGGTTAAAAGCAAGACTTTTAAATCAGTCCAGTATCGTATTGGGAGCCAGTGTAGGGATGCCAATACCGGTGTAATATGGTCAAACTTTTCGTTAGGATCCTGGCAGTAGCGTTTTGCACAAGCTGCAATCTGGACAAAACACAGTTTGGAATACCAGAAAATAGAGGATTACAGTAGTCTATTAGAAGTTACAAAGCATCCTGTGCTGTTAACCACTTTGATAAGGGCAGTTTCAGTACTGTGACCAGGACGGAAGCCTGACTGAAATTTCTCATATATATTATGCGCTGCAAGGAATGAGTTTAGTTGGGTTGCCACCAATCTCTGTGATACTTTTGATAAAAAGGGGAGATTAGAAATAGGCCTACAGTTATTAAAAAACTCCTGGATCCAAAGTAGGTTTTTTAAGCAGTGGTTTTACCATGGCAACCTTAAATGAGTCAGGAACAATGCCAGAGGAAAGGGAGCTATTAATGATATTTAGAATAGTACAATCAATCCTAGATAATATTTCTTTCAATAGTTTAGTAGGAACGGGGTCTAATTAACAAGTAATAGGTTTTGTCTGAACCACTAGATTAATTCAATCTAATTGGCTCAATAAAGAAAATGAATCAAAAAAGTGTTTTGATGTTGCACGACTCAAGGAAGTAGCAGAGTCAGTATCTGAATCCGAGTCATCTGATTTGCTCGCAATGTTTGATATCTGGTTTCTTATATCAGCAGTTTTGTTATTGCATAAAGTCATCACTGTTTGCTGTTGCTAAGGTTTCGTAGAAGGCTCTTTTTGCTGGTTTGTGAGTTGAGCTCTATTGTGTTAAAAAGAAATCGAGCCTTGTGATTCAAGACGCTTTGCCAGGAGTGATAAAAAGCCTGTAACGTTGTGGCTTTCCATCTACATTCTAATTTACTGCATGTTTGTTTGAGTATACGAGGTGTGGCATTGAACCAGCCCTTTCCTTTTCGGATTATTTGTAATGTTTGCTGTTCTAGGTTTTGTTGTCTCTAAATCTTTCTTTGGGCTTGCTTTGAGCTCATATACTGCAACTGCATTTAAAGCTATTCAATGTTTAGACTTGTTCAGAAACCATAACAATATAGTTGTGGATTTGGGAAGGTTTGCGTGGTTACGTGGTCTATCCTTTGTTATCCTTTTGTCTATATTGAGAGGGTTATTGCTGATATTTGCAGTGCCTGACCACTTAATAGCCAGTAGAATGGCACAAAATGGTCATTCGATTATTCGGTGGTCAACGGTGTTGATCGGGCTAATTTACCATTCCAAGTGAAACAAGTGAAGAAACAGCGGCTTGGATTTGTGCTGATTGCTGCTTTTCCTAGACCCTACAACCCTACGTTAGCTGTGACTTCAAAGACTTTGTCTGTCAGCACACTGACTGCCCTGTTTGTTCTTAATACACAGGCGGAAAGCATCCTGAAGGCATGGGCAACACCGGCATTAAAGTCTGACTACGGGACCCAGTCAGATGTGACGCAGATATGGAATACGACAATGACACAGGTGAGCCATGGTTTTGGAATTGGTTTGTAATGTTGCTGTTCTCCTCTACATCTTGATTTGAGCTTGTATAACTGCATATGAAGCTACCCTTTACACTGTACAAAAACACTCTTGCAGGGTCAGCTTTTAAAATCTATTTCCCATCCTTTTGGTCTTCGTAATACTGTGCAGAATATTTATGCTCTCAACATACAGTATTCTCCACATTATTATGACTACAAAGCTGCAGCCACTAACATTGTGAGCCTGTGTGCACATGTGTGGTATTTTATCTTTAGGACTTTTAACTACTGTAGGAGATGACATTCTGCATAAAGTATTATATATTTGATTACAAGTTTCTTTACTTCTATGTTAAAGTTTTATTTTCATATTTTTATACAGCTTAAAGCACATGTAACTAGCTAAGCAAGACATTTGCAGTCTCTCGTATCTTGGCAACTGGGCAGAGTGCCAAAGTCAGCAGGTGTCTAATCAAGATGGGTGGAGGAGTGGAGACACAGTGTGAAAACAGAACACCACAAACAAAGGACTAGTTTGAAACAGTTTCAAACAGATTAGGTTAAGATAGTCTGTAAAATGCTTAAATGTGTTTCCCCCCTTACCAGGAGGTGTGTTGAAGGTGTGTGCTAGCAGAGTGGATCCATATTGATTGGAAGAGAGTATAAGAAATGGGGTGGAAATGCTAATATATTCATAATATTTAATGTGATGTTTTTGTTTGAATCGTCAGTCAATTCTTTGATTTGACTCCACGGGTGTCTGTGTTATGGTACAAACGTATACATTAGGGCAAGCTGTGACCTGCGCGTCTTTGCTTGCTTGTATCTAATGTTTATACGATTGTATTAACATTATTTTCTTTTATACATATAAAGTATTTTTGATAAAAAAAATAATTTGTCAAATTTATTTCCCTACACTACTGTACTGCCTTTTGTTGTTTCTAGTTGAAGTGCTGTGGCTTCACCAACTACACTGACTTCAGTGGGTCGAGTTACTACAGTTCCCATCATTCCTACCCACCTTTCTGCTGCCAGAGTAACACCACAATTTGTAATCTCGCGGCCGCTGAGAGCAGCGCCATAGAGGTAAGAAAGGCGTTGGAAGTGCGTTTCAGTATTCCATTGAAGTGTGTTTCGTTATTACATTGAAGTTTAGCTGATGGAATTCCACTGGTGGTCTGAGATGCAAAGGGGACTGCGCTTTTCCTCATGCACGTCTCAATCCTGTTTGTTTTCTTATTAAACCTTCAGGGCTGCTTTAATCGACTGCTACTTACCCTGAAACAGAATGCAAACATTGTCGGTGGGATTGCAGCCGGGATCTGTGCTCTCGAGGTAAGATTGTTTTAAAGAGAATGGTTCAAGTGCAATACAGAATGAAAAGAAAGGGAGATATCCCAATTTTTTTAAACGCTGCTGTGCAAATTCATTGTTTGTATATGGATCTTTAATTTCTAAATCAGTTTTTTTTTCTTCATGACTTGTATAAATACAGTATAAGTGAGGCGTGATGCTCCAACTTCTAGGTTCAAGCACCTAAACGCTGCTGTGGATGATATTGAAATAAATAAATATATATATATATATATACATAGTATATATATACCGTATATATATACCGTATATATATATATATATATATATATATATATATATATATATATTAAGGAGCTGAGGAAGGGTTAGGGTTTACCTGGTCAGCAGCTGAGAGTATGCAGCGCCTCAATCATCTTATCTATGTATGTATTTTACAGATTGCTGCTATGGTGGTGTCCATGGTCCTGTACTGTCATATCGACAAGAATGGAGTCAGTTAGAAGAAAATCAGTGATCTGCAATAGGAGAGCCGCAAATATTTCTGTAGAAATTTATGTAACGTATTTAATCGGAATGCTCTTTTTGGGGAGGACAAAAAGTAATTTATCAGTTTCGTCAAATTTTACTGGTAACTTTTCAAGCAGCTTATTGGAGTGGATTTGTATTTTTCAGGATTTCTACCCTTGTGCCGAGTTTAGGCTGTGACATGAAAACAATTTTGATTTGAGCAACTGACACAAGGAAGTATTGTGTACCTTGAAATCTTTGCAGTTCTTCTTCTTCAATTCAAACCCTTGCTTGCGCACATTTACATTTGAAGTGCCTTACCAGGAATGTTAGTTGTTACATTTTGTGTTTTATTTATCTATTTTTTTAAATCCCACAGGTGGATGGTGCAGTAGTGTAACTTGAAAATAAAGTGAGGTCTGTTTTAATGATCCAAGCAGTGGCAGATCTTTGTAACGCCAGCCTAAAATGTATAAACCTCATGCAAAGGCTCATTATTAAATGGTTAACAACATAATGAAGCATTCAGCTTTATAACGGCTTCTCCTGACATTTCCTTTCCTTAAATAGTAGTACCTTAAATATTCAAGGCTATAACAGAGTTGTACAGGTTTGCCAAAATACTCTCTCTAAACACTTTTTGATTTTGATAATGCAATTAATTGAAATTTTATTAAATACTGTATTCAGTAAATGTTTGTGTTCAATTCAACTCAGTAATGTAATGTTTAAAAAATATTCGATATTTTGAATGAAGGAAGATAAAATCTTACAAAAGCAACTGTTTCATTTTTTATTACACCAGATCATTTGCATTGACAACATA